>NW_019417423.1:0-12879 GCF_000390285.2 Anoplophora glabripennis | reverse complement strand
TCTTCTAATTAGAAGATTTTTCGGAAATCTGTAACATATAAAAAAATCTATTAAATGTTTTACGCCTTGGTTTATCTGATTTACTAATGCTTTTTGGCACTTAAATTTTGTCAAAGCGAAATATTTAAATTTAACCCCAACAGCTTGTTTTATTGCTACGTCTATGATTATTGTTACTTATGGAACGATCGTTGATTTTGTTTCATTTGGTACATATTGCAAATATAGCACTTCTTCGGCATTGTTCAACACTTTTTTCACTGGAAAAAATCTTACTAACAAGCACGAAATCATTAAAAACGCAAAAACATTAGATTACACTACGAAACACAACAATGGCGAACTTGAATTTTCTGGAAAATGTCAAAATTTGAGCGTAAAAGTGGCGCGAATCTTAAATGAACCAATCACAACACGGGGAATAGTAAATATAAACATGAATCATTTGAGATTCAAACAAATACCCTGAATTATTTATCTATGTCTTTTCTTGATCTGTGAGTTCGTGTTCGTGCTCCTTATCTAGTCTCCATGCTCGTGACCTTCACCGCGCACCAGCCAACTTACATTTTTCATCACTTCACTTGACAACAATGAGTATGAAACGCACTCCTGGATTTACTTCGTCCGTTACTTCAATAAATCCACACCTCTCCGTACTGCTTCAGTGCATAATGCACATAATGTCACATTTTACGGGCATTTTCGTAAAGAGCGATATAATTCACGGGTACTTATTCGAGAAAATTGGTTCCGACTAGAGCGCAATGCGCGACGTTCAAGCGCTCTCGGTCTCAACGCCACAGCAACCCTTGGACGGACCGGTTATTCAGTTGTTTCCACGAAGAGTGCGGCGAGTGGATGGTTTGGCGCGCTTTTCTTCAGTTGCACTCGATCGCGGCGTCGGTGGCGTGTAATCATGACTTACTCGGTTTATTTTGTGCGTTTTTAAGTTTTGGTTAACAGAAACATCACGTAGTGACTCGTAAATGACTAGTAAGTGTTAGTTTTGTTGTTGCGAGAATGGTATCAGTGAAGTTTAAGAAGTTTTAATAACGTCACATCTTTATTTAAAGTTAGTTTTTTCTTCAATATATTTTTTAAATGGAAATTCTTGTATGTAGGTATTTTGCAAGTTATAAATACATATAGAGCTTCACAGAAAAATATTTACACCAAATAGTTAAAGTAGGTAGGTACTACGAAAACCAATAATAATCCTGCAAAAGCACAAATAGATATGAGTATTTATTAAAAATAGGATAAGGGTTTATAATAGAAGTTATTTGTGTACTTAAGAACATATACATAGATAGATTTCGTTGATTTTTTTCAAATTTTATTTTACTGATTCAAATAAAAAAATAACCGTCTACGTAGATACCTACTTAACTCGTCAAGATATCCATGCATCGTATGGAATCTAAAAGGTTAATGATCTTTTTTATCAGATCATTGCAAGCAGGGGAAAGGGTCAATAAAGAAATAACATGCCCTATAAATAATTTCTTTTCAATGCTTACTTATTTTTTGTCTTACTAAGCAGGTATCTTTTTGCCATGCTTGAAATTAATGTAATTTGTGAAAAATTCTAGGTACTCACTTGCCTAATGTGTAGGTATTACACTGTAGGTAGGTCTACTTATATTTTTTTGCTTCTCTTGTTGCCATAGAACTGTTAATCACATTTTCGTCCATTTTGGTAAAATTACCAAATTTCAACAAGTCGTTCTTTGTCCTTTGCAAAACCATGAATATGAATATTATTACATAATTACGTCCTACTCCTATACCTACTATGATAGTTATATTAGGTAGGTACATAGGTACTACATGCATGCGTTGTTTCATTTATCATTTAAGTATTGTCAACTTTTCACACTTTCATAAACGGAGGTATTTAACGAAAAATAATACAAGAGCCTTACATTAATATGCCATTATATTGCTACGCGCCGCGAAAGAAATAAAACATGTTATGAATTCACTACATTATTATCTAAAGGTGTCCAGATTAAGGCTATATTTCACTGGCTGTGGAGAGCATTAAGGTGGACCGTACATTATTTTCTTTTTCATAATAATTGTAACTACTGAAATGTATGCACAAACTCACAAAGGCTTCTAAATTCATAAAACGATTTATTGCATCATATTAGTTAGTCAAGTAAAATATAAAATGGGTTTATTTAAAAATTTGTATCTCTCTGTGTAATGTAGTTATGTTATAAATGTATAGGTACGGCGTTTTTTTTTATATCATTAAAATTGGTTTTAGATATGTGTGAAAAATATATACAGAGTGTTTTACAATATAGTATGTCTTTATTCAGGGGGTGAATCTGCGCATGATTTTTTAAGTAAAAGGTTCATATAAACACACGTCCGTGAATGCTTCGTTACCATGGAACAGAGGGTGTTAAAATTTCAATAATTTTTCTGTTTTTTTCTTTGTATCTCCCACAGTTTTTGAGATACGTAACTCAAACTTGGAACGTAGGCTAACTTAAATTATTTGCATCATTAGCCTTGCCTAATAATAATCGTCAGGATCTACGGGCTGATACTTTTTCTGGAGTCGGGCCTCTTTTCGGCCCCCCAAACTTTCTTTCGGTACGCCACTGATCTTTTCTAGATTAAGGGTTTAATTCCCTGTTCAATTTAAATTTTTTTTGTCTCTTGCAATGTTTTCGTATCTGCTGGCGTTTTCGAGCAAAAAAATTGAAAATGATACCTATAAATCGTTAAGTTTACTTAAAAGCCGGATTTCAAAATCTTCTAGTAGGTTTTGACTGACGGATAATAATGATTTTTAGGAAAAATAAAGTTTTGAAACTAGTATCGAAAGTGTTGAATAGGTACATGATTATAATATAAACTGGAATGGTACTCGTTTTTTTGGCGTTTTATTTAATGGATTTTGGTTTGCACTGCGTTAAAGGAACAAATGTCATGTCATCCCTCGCGTGCAATTAAAATATTTTCTTATCACTCCAGTCGTGTTTTATTCTTCTTTTGAGTAAAACCAAATTTTTAACTACTCTGTCAATCGTCGGACAAGACAAGATTTCTTTACGGTTCTCCATTATAAATTTTCACTTGTGCCCAAAGAAATTTATTTGAAATAAATAACTGGCTTAAAACACAAATCCCGACTGTATTTCATATACCTACGTATACATGAAATGTATTCATCAAATATTTCGCGCACCGCTTTATTTTTAAACTCGTAACTCGTTCGTTCTGTGTGGAAAATAAATTTTCGGAACAGAGCCATTATGAAATAATCAAATATTCATACTGTGCTTTGGTTTTTGCAACGGGAATAAAATCATATTTTCATATGTATAGAGGAATGACTGATATAAAGCAAACTTTTCTGCTTATTCCTTTTATTCAAACTGAAATTCACACGTATGGATTCGAAATCGATCGATTCGTTTGTACGATTAATACGAAAAGGGCAATTTTATTTGACAAATTAATTAAGTGACGATTTTGCCGTGCTATGACAAAACTGTGCAATTATTGGAAAGTACCTACCCTAAACTTTTCTTCCCAAATATATAGGTATGCACATCGCATATTATCTAAGATTGAATATTATTTCAAATACTATTTAAGATAGAAATTGTCAAAACTGTAGGTATGTACATTATCAAATATTTTATTCAGGTCAACAGAGGAAAAATCATGGAAGCAAATAGTTATTCTGCTAAGGCAAAACATTTACAGTACTACATTAATTCCATATTTATTTTATTATATTACCTATAATAATATTAATATTAAATAGTAAGGCTAAAGATAAAATTGCAGAAAATATGTAAAATTGAAAACACTCGCCCGAGACAGTTTAGAGTTCAAACAAGGCTTCAATGTTGTAGTAAGTACATACATAATATATACAAAACAAATACGTCCGCGCTTTTCGGGGATATACCTACCTAAATTTAGTCGTCTTTCCTGTCACTTTCAATATTCAGTATACTTTTGAACATATTAAACTCACAGTATTTGAGAGACTGATAGTTCGGAATGTATACAGGCTCTTCTGAAGTTTTAAATGCGTATTAAGTATATACGGAACGATACAACTCTTTTTGCCCTCAGGCTGCGTGTAAGCTGCGTAATCCGCCCGTCGCGTCGCGTCGCCCAAATTAAAATTTAAACTGGAGTTTTAGTTTGTACGCAAAAACAAGATAAACGTTTTCAATTTAAATCCTCAGAGGCATGCTGTAAAAAATTTCGCCACATTACTTAAAACAATTCTCTCTCAACAAGATAAATTCGTAACATTTTTCATCGGACCGTTTGAATCCGCAGCGCGATAAACTTTGAAGCTGTCCACCAGAGCGGACCATCCACAGGAACAAACAGCAATGCCCGCGCATTGGAATTTTTTGGCTCATTAAAAAAGAAAGTTGGTTATGGTTTCTCGCAACCGAAACGTCGCATTGAAAATCTAAAAATACAGTAAAATTTTCGAAAACGCCACATTTACTTTTTTTCAAAATAACTAAAACCCTGAAGAGCTTGGACCGGTCTGCGAGCGCCATTAAGTTAGCAACAGAATTGTCTAAAACTTTTCCCATTAATCATTTTCCTATCTCTTATAGTTTCCAAGATAGCAATGCTTCACCAAATGGTGCTCACTTTAGATTATTTAAATCAAATAAAATATGTATAAGGTGTTATCATCAAAATTGCCTGTATACTTAATTCGCATTAACTTTCACTATAGAAAATACTTATTGTACATAGTACATATTGAGTAACAAAACAAGGCACTCCTTTTTAGATTGACGTAATCTGTTTTCAATAAATTCATTATTATTAATTTACACCAAAGGCTCCTTTTACCAGTAAACTCTTTTTCATATCCTGTTCACATGTTGTCCCGCCCGCACCCCGTCTTTTTTGATATACCTTTTTAATTTTATTACTTGCATTTTTATTTGAATTAAAAGGGCATGGTGGGTACCAATATATACAACCTCATATCATTTTTGAATCGAGTAAGACTGTAATAGTAAAGAAAGGATTAACATAACTCCGATCTATCTCAAACAAATTGCTTTATAATTATAAATAACTACAATTATTTTTTATGAACACGTACAATCACCGTTTCTGGAAAAACTACTAGATAAAGCTATATCTAGTAGATTATTTAAATTTTGGTATGTGAGCAAGACAAAATTATAATAGCAACCCTTTAGGACGAAAAATCCACTTTGTGTCTATACCGGGTAAAAATAGCAGTACAATTACACCCAAGTGTCTAAAACAAGTTACCGGTAACGTGGTTAAAAGAACTACTAAATGCTTAGATGGACTTTGCATGTAAAACGAGTGACAACCACTCTCTACACACACATGGAATGTGTGTCGAATTAAAGCGACCGCCCCAAAATATTCTGCAAACATATTGTTCGTGGGCAAGGTACTTAAAACACCTGTAACAACAAGTGTAAAATAGTAACCTACACCCGTAAATGTAACCCCGTTATCTACGATTACGTTTTGAACGAAGTAATACTGGAATGATGCGACTCCATTTAAGATTTAGGAGTAATATTCGACGCAAAACTAAACTTTTCAAATCATATTGAGTATGCCACAGGTTCAGCTCTGAAGATGCTTGGTTTCATAACTAGAAACTGTCACTCATTTTCTAATGAGGTAACTTTGAAGACGCTCTATTATTCTTTTATAAGATCTAAACTTGAGTACTGCTCGCTTGTCTGGTATCCACTGTATGTAAATCATAAGCACATAATTAAGGGTGTACAGCGAAAGTTTCTCAAGTTTTTATGTTTGAAAGTTGATAATTTTTATCCAGAAAGAGGATACGATCATTCTGTATTGCTTGATAGGTTTAATTTTACTTCTTTAGAGTTACGTAGGATTATTAATAGTTTAAAAATTCTTTATAATATATTTTATAACAATTTAGATTGTCCCTTGTTATTGCAACAGTTTTATTTTCAAATTCCTAGAATAAGTTCCAGGCAAAATGTTACATTTTACTGTCAAGCGTTAAGACCAATATAGTTTTGAAATCTCCTATATGTATTATGTACAAAAATTTCAATTTGATATCTGATACTTTCGATGTTAATGCTTAGTACTTTCTCGCAAATTGTTAATTGTGCTACTGTTAATTTCACCATCTAGGAACTAGGTGGTGTATGCATATAATGTACATATATTTTTTTATATTTGTTTTATATTTTTCCGGCTTTCTTTTATTTGTTTTTTTTTTGTTGTGTATCTGGCACTTATAAATTTGTCCTGTAATTGAATTTGTATCTGTTGGGTAATAAACATTATTATTATTATTATTATTATTAATATGATGACTAGCTAAACTTTCAATTTTTGCGGAGTGATAAAACACTTGTATATGTACTGTAGGTAAAAAAAACATAACGGCTAAGCCCTATTAAGACAGTCAAAACAACCATACACTGCCTCAAATATTTTGTAAATACATGTTCGTGGGAGAACTAGTTAAAACAACTACAATATGACCAGCTGAATTTCCCACTGAAGGTGGAATTTGTAGTCCAAACAGCCTAAAAATTCTGTTCTGCATGTACATACCATCATATACAAGCTAGTAAAATCGAGTCAAGGACGGCTAAGAAATAAAATTCAATGGAATACCTTCTTATCTTCTGATTTTCCCTTCAATATGATTCATCTCGGATTCATTTAAGTTTTAACCGAAAAATTAGCAATATTTTTCCTGCTACGATTTTTTTTTTGGCATTTAAAGGTAAAAAAACTCGACAAAGACTAAAATAAAACCACCACAACAAGATTCAACCTCAGCTAATATGATCTTTAACAAAAATCGATAATATTTAAATGGTCTTTAATTTGCAAACGCGGTATACTGTATACTGTTTGTGAGCCTCTCTGTTCTTCTTCCTCTGTCATGAATACTTGGAGAAATATCTATTAAAACCTGAAAATTCGTAGGCTAATCAAATAATAGTTATTTATGTACCTAGGGAATTATAAGGGCCTTAATTACCGATGGCAAAGTTTGCGTCCCGAGGGCGTCCCGCCCGAGGGACAGCAATTGCCTGAGGTTATTAAGGCTCATTAATTCCCGTGGTACATAGATAATTTTATTTCTGACCGATTTCAATAAAATATTGTTTATTTTTAAAACGGAAAAAATGTACCAATTTATTACCATTGAGTTTTGTTGTTGCTAGGTTGTTGCTATGTTACGTGTTTATAAACAGAATTGTTACTTGCTTATAAACAGTACTTTGTTATCAAGCTGTGTTTGCGTTAAAAACGTGTTTTCTACCCCAAATATAATGGAGCAGATTTTGAAGAAAGCTGAAAAAGCAAGAGAATCATTAATTCCATCGAAAAGTGAAGCCGTATACCAAAAAGAATACAAGATATATCTGGAGTGGCTGACACGGAATAATGTTATGTCAAAAGATGCCACTGAAACTGTATTACTGGCATATTTTCAAGAATTGGTAAGGAATATTCTATGTTTTTCGGTAGATTTGGTAGTAATTTTGTTTATTCGTTGCAGTCAGAAACGTATTGTCCGAATTCTTTATGAACTAAATGGTCAATGCTAAAATCGAAGGTGGATATACATGAGAAACGAGATATCGCCAAGTTCAATGAACTAGAGGCTTTTTTGAAACGGAAGAGTAAGAGTTATAAGCCGAAAAAGTCTGCTGTTTTATCTCCTAATGATGTTATCAGATTTCTAAAGAACGCTCCTAATGAAATTCATTTATTGCATAAGGTATTTTTTTTCTTATTTTCCTTTTTGTGTGTATTTATTTCCTGTTTTTGTTTTAGGTTGTTTTGATTATGGGTTATTTTGGAGGATGCAGAAGTCAGGAACTTTTGAATATGAAAATATCGGATATAGAGGACCGGGATTCCGTTATGGTAGTGAACGTACCGGAAAGTAAAACTGGTGTATCGAAGAAATTTACAATTGTGGATGAAAAAGAGTTCTCTGCTTTGCCTTTATTAAGACTTTATATGTCATTGCGTCCTAAAGGTATTGAACGATTTTTTTTGCGCTTCCGACAAAATAAATGTACATCTCAGCTAATTGGAAAAAACATGTTTGGGAAAATTCCCAGCAAAATCGCAATGTATTTAGGATTGCCAAACCCATCTTCCTATACGGGACATTGCCTTCGTCGCACTTCTGCCACTGCTCTAGCTAATGCAGAAGCAACTAAGTATGACTAACTTAAAAAGACATGGAGGTTGGAAAAGTTCCACGGTGGCGGAGGGGTATCTGGAGGATAGCATCGAATTGAGAAATAAAACGGCGCGTATGTTGTCTACTTAGCCATTAGAAGAGGCAGGTACCTCGACTGTAGTGAACAGAAGCTCCAGCCATACAAAAGAAGAAATTGTTTCCAGTGGCGGTAGTAATTTTCAGGGAACATTTTAAAATTGTACATTTATTATTTGTAATGACGCAAATAAATAAAATATGGTTCAGTTTTCATTTCATAAATATATACACATATATGTATATTAGCATTTTTTATTTTATTTTTACTTGTGAAAGGTAGAGGGAATTATAGAATCTATAATGTCCCAAGGGAGTTATGACTCTCTTTATTGATAGCGTAACTATGACGATATAAGCTTATAATATCCCGGTCAGAAATAAAGGTTATTTAATGCCGTTGTTATTCAACTACACTTCTTCATCAATCACTTTTTTTTTCATAAACACTGTGTACGTTGCCATCAAATGCGAAACACGATGACGAATGGAACAACAAACTGAAGATTATTGCATATTTTGCCGGGTATGAAAGCGATTTATTGCTTAATGAAGGTTTTACCCGTTTTTTTTGTAGTAAATATAACAGGGAAATGTGCTGAAAGTAAGCATAGCAGTGGTGGCCCGTGGCAATACACCTACAATAAATACAAAATTACATCAAAGTTCAAATTTTCCGATTCACTATTTTAAAATTAAATTAATGTGACCAAAAATACAATCCGACTATTACAAACATTACAATGATGATAAATACGGCAAGCCGACTCAGGCTAAAGATTATGTGATGTAGGTACAAAACGCTTACAGTCTTGTAACGTTACGAGTAATAACGGCTCTAGGTAAAATACCATTTCTTTGTAAAATCGTCTAGTCAGCCTTAATGTTGTTACATACTTCGAGGGCGATACATTATTCGAAAAGTTTGAATCCTGTTCTATATTTATATATTTGCTTAAAAATTATTTTAATCAAACTTGTAACAACAATTTTTTTCAGTCTCAAACATAATAAATTGATTTTATTTGTATTGAATTAGGTAGTAGTATTTTTTGAAACAATCATTTTATAGTTATGGCAAATTTTGTTGCTGCGGTAACAAAATATTTTCTATAAAAAATATTTTTATATACGGACTCGCTGATAATATGTATGGAAACGATTGATTATTATCTCCTAAAATAAGACAGCTATCGAAAAATCGTAAGATACAAACGTTTTAGGGTTTTTAAAAATCTATTAAAATAAAGACAAATTAAGTAGATATACAATCAGGATCAATCAAAAAGTCAAATGAAACAAAGTTGCTTTTTTTAATGGTACACCCTGTATATTATTCCATATTTCATTTTTTCACGAAGTTCTAAACAAAATTCATATAGCACATCGTGTACCTAAACTTAACCGTTTTCGAGATATCGAACTTTGAAAACCATTTTCTTACAAATTATACAAAAATATTTTAGTCCATTAAGTTTATAGTCCATCAAGTTACCCTTGAAAGTTTCTAGCTCCATAACAACGCCGCGTCGTTCTTTTGTCTAATAGTGATTATCTTGACAACACATGTTAAAAATACATTTGCATAATTTGATGGGGCTCCTTCCACATTTTGGACGTGTGTGGTACAGGCTAGAAACGTTTCCTAATAAATGGATTGGGGCAAATGAATGGCCAGCTAGGTCTCCCGATATGACACTGTTTGACTTTTTTCTGTGGGCGTCACATATAAAAAATGTAGTCTACAAACATAGGCCGCAAAATATCGAAGAGTTGCAGGAAAGGATAAGGCATGCATTTCCACTGTTCCTCCCAACACCCTTTTAGATTACCTACAAAATTTTGTTCAGCGAATTCATTATTGTCGGGAGGTAAACACTTTGAGCACCTTATAAAATGGAATTCCAAAGAAAATATTTGTTGTTTATTAAAACTTGTTTTCTTTACTTTTTTTATTCGGGCATAACTATTGTTTTCATAAAATTTACAATAGGTGTCCAGGACATTCTTTAAAAAATACATTTTTTTCGTTTCTAAAAACTAATAATAAAATTAAATCATATCCATATCCTCTACCTTGTATTATTTTCAAAATAAATATCCATAATTTGGGGCCCTTTTTCTTTTATAAATTTGTGAGTAGAAAAAAGTTATTCTCAAAGTTTGATATTTCCGAAAACGGTTAATTTAGGTACATGATGTGCTATAGGATATGAATTTTGTTTAGAATTTCGAGAAGACTTGAAATATGGAATATATACAGGGTGTTTCAATAAAGAAAACAACTTTGTTTCGTCGTGACTTTTTGACTGATCCTGTATACTTCTTTTTTCTTTATTGTAGGTAATGTATTTTAAAGAAACCCTGAAATGTCTGTATCTTATGATTTTTCCATAGCTATACTTTACTTTAGGAGATAATCGACCGTTTCCATACATATCAGCGGTACTGTAGGTATTGTAGATATACATATAGGTAATTTTAAAATAATAATTAAAGGAATTTCACAAATTTCTTATTTTCCTCTAGGAATAGCGATTAAATATATTTGCTTAATTTACATTGAAATAACTAATAAAATAAAACACGCATGGCACAGTAACTAGCTTACATTCTGCCATGCCGCAAGAGAGCTCGGGCGGAAATAAATGTTTGTGGATAAAAATTCAGGTGGCGTCCCTCTGAAGTGATTCCTAATATTTCCCCGCGCGGGCCAGTAATTGAATTATCAAACGGCGAGTTTAAGCGTCATCATCTCGAGCATTCCATAATACTTTCATCGCCCTCTCGGAGCTTATAGATTTTAGATTATCCCTTAATAACCGAGCGTGTCTGAATTGGAAAGAGACATCCTCATTTATCTGATAACACTTTTGTTACGTTTATGGACTTCCCTTGACGGGAACCTCCGAAGTAATAATATTGTTCTAGTCGAGTACATCTGACTCTACTAGGTTCAACCTCAATGTCGATAAATGTCTGTCCACGGGAGAAGATGTATAAAAATGCGACTTCACAGTTTGAAATTGAATTATTAAATTTGATAGGAGTCGCTGTCGGTAAACCTTCTTTACAGAACCTTCATATCGATTTGAGGGATATACTTAGTTACAGAGTAACCTCTCAGTCGCTTGCGATTTTAAACCTCTGTATAAATCCAGCGGAAAGCAACTTTGTCTATTATAATAGGATTTATTTTGTGTTCAAATAATATAAGATAATGAAAGTAACAAGTAAATCAATTTGAACTTGATAGATTCATTTAATCTTAGTTAAAACTTAACGTTTGCATAGATAACTCTATTTGTATTTAAATAACATCTTATAATCCTGATATAAGACTAAACATCTGCAGATGTGTGGATGGATGGCTTATGATGAGGTAGATGAGTTGGGTGGATGGCTTATTTCTTTACAACAGCTAGATATAATTATGATCAAAGCGTATACAATACCTATATGACTTAATTTGACAACAATTGAAAAGAAAATGATTATTTTTCCTTTTCTATTTTAGATGGAGGAGGGCAACAGTTTGTCTGCCAACAGACGGTGCGTAGTGACGATGTTGTGTGGCAGGACTAGTCTGTTAGTCCTGATGACTGGCTATACCCTCTTGGGAGCGGTCCTGTTTAGATTGATAGAAGGAGAAGACGAAGAAGAGGCACCTGCTGACTTTCAACGGAGCCGGGAGGATTGTCTAAAGGAACTCTGGCTAATAACAGGTATTTATTAGTGAATTTTTACGTCGCTATGTTCTTAAATAGTTTTTTTTTTGTATCGTAAGTTATATTTCGAGTTGCATACATCGCTGGGTTAATGCAGAAGTATGCTAAGTCCATTTTTAGCGAAAATGAGGTTTTCACGCCTATGTCCAGTTCAAATGTTATAAAATTTGCTGCAGAAATATCGTATCTCTATATTTAACTTTGAGTTTAAAATTAGCTGCAATCAAACTAGCTTATGTCCAACCAACTGAAATATTTCAATGCATAAGTATTTTATGTATACATTAATTTATCATTTTAACGCTGGACATAGACTAGTACTGCTCTGTTAAAGTGATCGTCGTAGAAACGTTTATTGTCCTGTTAGCTAAAAAAATGTATAAAACCAGAACCTGTAAAATTTTTAAAAGGGCTGTTAATCAAGCAGAAGCTTGACTGGTACCAAAAAAAGACGAGTGTGATGTTTGTAACAGATATGAACATTCTTCAGCTGATCAAAAAACCGAACTACAAGATGAGTATAACTTCCATATTAAGACTGAGGATTTAGCCCGAGAATATAAAAATAAAGACAAAGAAAAGGGAAAAGGGAAAGAAAAAATGACAAGTAGTTCTGTGTAGCTGTATTTGACCTCGAACAAATCTTGCCTGTACCAAAATCAGAAGTGGGTCTTGCCTATTACAAATTGAAGTTATCCACATAAGTAGGGTATAATTGCGGTCTCTGAGTCTCCCCCCTCCACTTTCTGGCTTGGGATGACCTTGAGGCCGAAGGCCGATGACGTTGGTGTATGGATGACCTTGAGGCTGAAAGCCGAAAGTGACGTAGGTTGGTGACTTTCATTTGAC
>NW_019417422.1:27761-86507 GCF_000390285.2 Anoplophora glabripennis | reverse complement strand
AAAAGTGATATTAAGCTTCATTATTTTGATGTTTAAGAGAATGTGTTTTATTACAACTTTGTCGTAAATTTTAATAATAAAATAACAAAAATACAAGGTGCTGCACAGTGGGAAATATTGGACAAAATTCTCGCCACTCGCCAATTTTCATCGTCTCGTGATTTTTTTTAATAATCTCGTAGTAATCTGAATTTTCATATTCCGGTGAGGTTTTTTTCCGCAATGTCGAAACATTGGGAAAAAATTTTTTACATGCCAAAAGTACGAAATAGATTAAATAGAACCTTACGTAACATGTTATACCCAAACCATGAATTTAAATCTAAAAAACTTAACCTCAAAACCAACATTAAATAAGTTTAAACTCACTAAATTAAGGATTAATAAAAAAATGAAAAATATCTTTATTGTACAGAGATTTTTTTCTACAACTGAACATCGAGTATTTTAAATTTTTTTCTTCGACATTGAGGTTGGGGCGCTCCCTAAGCATAAAAAAAGGGTTTTTCGACAAAACCTCACCGGAATATGAAAATTCAGATTACCACGAGATTATTAAAAAAAAAATCACGACGAGACGATGAAAATTGGCGAGTGGTGAGAATTTTATCCAATATTTCCCACCATACTGTAATAAAAAAAAATATTTAAATAAAAATTGACAAACTGAGAAATTTCATAATTGTTACCTTTAAGTTCTCACAAAATCCATTACGTTTTATATACTCCCCAATTTGTTAAAACAGCAGACTTTCAGCGTAACGATTTTTATTATTATTTATTGGATTGATTTTATTTGTTGTTAATGTTAGGAGAGGCTTTATTGCGACATTTTTTTATTTTGTGTAAAGAAACAAATCGTGCTTGAAACAAATTGTTTAAGCCTGAGAAGAAATACTATGAATAAAACAATAAAAAAAATCAGAAATATATTAATATTATTACAAATACTGCTTTGTAATTTTGTGGAGAGCAAATTTCATATCACAGTTCAGTGATGGATAAAAAACTATTAAAATCCTACATTATTAACGCTAACACATTAATTTGCAAATCTATTCACCTGATTTGCATGTTTGAAATGATTTCTGAAGTGTGTTTTACTGGAATGTAATAATGATATCCACTCTAGTGACAAAGTATATGAAACTACAAAATAAAATTCACATGTTTTAAATGTTACCCTCACATAGCTAACAAAATAATTGGTATTAACATAATATACAGACAAATGTCAATAATGTAGTATTACAAAACATGTAACAAAGGGCTTAAGGTGAAGTGGTGTAAGAGTGTAGTAAAATTGCAATAGCTGAGGTAAAATAAGTTATAGTTTAAAAACGCCAGTTAGTTGGACTTTTGTATATTGGCTATATAATTAGGACACTATTAGTAACAATACCCTATAATATCAAAACATAATGTTGTTGTTGCTTCCATTTACAATTTTTTTTAAAACGATGTCCATGCTACACACTTACCCCTATACTATGAGGCAAGTGTGTAGATGAGCTCTGTTTTACATCATTTTATATAGTCTATTATATGAGGCAAATGTGTAGAAAGAGGTTCATTTTTCGTATAAAATGCTTTTTGAAAAATTGGAATAAAATAATAAAAACTTTTTATTAATGAAGGTACATTTTTTGTTGGAGTTAAAACAATGATAAACTTCTTAAACTTTAAATTTAAAACAGGAATGTATTATACTTCTACTTAAGAACTTCACGTCAACTTATTCTACGTTATATCCAGTAAAACTAATGTCAAAACGAATAAAATTTCGTCTGCCACACACTGAGGGAGTGGGGAGTGTCATCATAATATCATCTCTCGACACAGTAGAACAATCTTCAGGATTTGCCCACACGAATGTTGGTGGTGTTAAGGGATTTAGTGAAGGTACTTTTCTTGTGTATTTTATTTCAAGGTCATCGTCCTCATTAACAGCTATTATTTGTCCGACATAGTAGCGTTTTAATTTTTTTGTGGCAAAAAGTACCAACACCCAATCATTTACAGTAGCATCATTTCTAGTTTTATGGATGTCTTCTATATATTTATCTTGCAATTCATTATCAATAAACTCGTCTCCAAAATCTTCATCGCTATTGTCTTGCAATACTATTTCTTCTTCTGAGGACTCTCCTTCATCTATGCATGTAACAGGATGTATAATTTTTTTATCACTTTTTTTCACTTTTAGCAACTTTTCTTTTTGGTCTTTGAACCTCTCCTTTGGTTTGCTTAACCACTGTTAGCAGTAATTCTTCAAAAGTGGTCTTCTGATTTTTACATGTTTCTAAATAAGGTTCATTATGTGTTGGACACTCGTATGTAGTACATGGCCCAGCGGATGATTCCTGATGTAAATGTGTTTTATTTTCCTGACTGGAATGCTGATGACGTTCCCATCGTTGATACGCCAAGGGGTCATAGTCATCCTTTGTAATGACTTCTGGGTTAAATGGGTATATACCGCCCTTTTTGAACCCATTGCGGATTACTTCCGTTCTAAGTTCCTTCCATATTTCGCCGACAAATTTACTAAAGATTTTTTTTTGTATCTTCTGACCTTCGTGAGTTCTCTGCCACTGTGTAAGGTTGTAATCCCACTTGGTTTTCATAGACACTCAAATCGAGAGGTTGTAATAAATGGGATGAATGTGGGATAGTTTCAATATTGTAACCTCCTGTCCAATAGCTGATGTAATCAGTCTGACATCTACATGGGACACGTGTCCATCGTAAATTAATAAAACTGGTCTCCTGGGGCCAAATGCTTCTAACAACGATTTTTCAAAATATCTTAGGAAAACTTCCGATTCCATCCATCCATTGGTGGTGGCAGCATAGGTCGTACCAGGATAACTGTCATCCGGAGATGCTCTCCATTCACTCCAAATGTTTTCCCCTTGAAAACAATTAAAGGGGGAGCTTTATACCCAGCAGCATTCACAGCCACCAACACTGTAATGTTTTCCCTACCACTGCCAGCTGTTGTTCTCGATGACGGTACACCTTTTTTGCCAACCACTTTTGTTTTTGAGGGATCGAGAAAAAAATTGGTTTCGTCGAGATTCCAAATCTGCTCCGGCTTTTTCCGCAAATCCCAATCATCTAACTGTTTTTGGAGTATATTGAAATATTCTTTGATAATAAAAGGGTCCAGACACTGTTTTCTGACAAATTCAACCGGCGGCGGTTTTTTAATAAAAAGATTATGGCATTTGCGATATCCCAAAAACCAGTCTTCACCTAGCCGTCCCCTTTTAAATGGAGTTTTTATTCCGTTTTTTACGATATAATTTTGAACTAAATCAAGAAGTTCGACTCTGCTTAAGCCCCATCCCCATTTCTCCATGGTGGCTAGACAATGTGCCAACTTTGCTTCTTCTTCAAATGGAAGAGCAGTACTTCTTCCCATTGTTTTACTTTTTTTTCCTCGAAGACCTCTGCGATGGTAACTAACAGTCATTTGCGGAATATTGTATTTCTTTGACGCTGTGTAAGCAGTCATTACACCATTTCTTACATCTTCGACTGCTTTTTCCAAAACTGTTTTCGTGTATGATGTGGCTCTATTTGATTTTCGTTTATATGTTCGAACCATTTTATCTACAAAAATGGTATATAATATAATAGTGAATGTGCATGGGGCAAGTGAGTTACTTGCCTCGCATATTTACTACACAGTTGCCCCAATGCATAGTTTGACCGAGGCAACTGTTTAGTACATCACTTGTGTTTTTTTTTTTGTTAAATATTGAATTAAAATACACATGAAATTAATAATTAACTTACTTCTCCTATACTGTTTTATATTTACAAATTTCAAATTGTTAAATTTAACAAGGATGACACTGGATTTAAAATAACACTACACACTACTGTTCACATGTGCATTTAACTAATAAGTAAACATGACTGATTCTAAAATCGTAGACACAAGAATGGCATGTTTTTTAATATGGAGGGAGAGGTATGATGAATACCAACGACTGTGTATAGATGGCGTACCATCAGTTAATTTAATAAAAATTTTGTGGTCCATATAAACACTTACCCCAGATACACAGTTACCCCACTTAACCTTATTATTTTCTTAACTAAAAAATAAAAAACAAAAAATTATATAAAACCTAGTTTTAATCACTAGTACACACCTTTTTCATTGATTTGAGGAGGTTTTCTTAATTCATTAGGAGTTTTTTGTGATGTCTCCTCTTCACTAGATGAAAACCGTAAGGGCCCTTTTCTATTTCTTTTTAGCGGCACATCTTCATCAGTATCGGAGGCCAAATCAGATTGATACTGAACCACTTTCAATTTTTTTTGAGCTTTTTGAAAGTCGTCTATAAAATAAAATTATTTTAACAACACAATTAACTATAAATATAAATTTTAAATGTACCGCTTTCATAAAATTGCCTTACTATTTTGTGAATCTTCCAATTCTCTGTATCTACTTCAACAGTATCTTTTACATATTGGTCATAATGTGTCTCTTGTTTTACTGATGGCCAAAATATTTCCTTCCTTCGAGGAGTAATCCAAGATTTTGCTACTATGGCCACTCCACCATCCTCAAACTCAACTAAAACGTAGGACATTTCTAAATTATGCTACAAGAAATAATAAAAACCTATAAATGTCTAAAGCAAAGTATAAAAGACTATGAATTCTTTTTTTTTTTCAAAGGTTTTAATGAATTTAATAAGCTATTTGGGGAGATAAGAAATACAGAGTCCTTGAATTTATTTAAGTATAGTTTAAGAAATTTAATTAAATATAAATAGCTAGAAACGTTTATAAAAAATTATATTGGTAGTTATATGTACTTTAGGCTAAGTGAGATACATATAATTTAAATTGTGTACTTGATGAATTTTTCTGAGTAAACATGTATTACGTACTTATACGTTAACAACAACCTTACAACAGGTCTATTCCAACAAGAGTCAGGGATTNATGGTACTTAGTTTTCAATTCCTGATTCTTTTCTAGTCTCTTTTCTAATAATTGAAGTCTTCGTATGGCTGTTTGTAAGGAATCGCCTAGTAGTACGGAATCATTCTTGGGCAGGCTGACAATATAACGACCTTCGTTATCTCTTTTGGTTGTAGTTTTGAAGTATTCCTCGCACTGACTTTCTTCTGGAGAAAATCGTTCCCTTTCTGTTAACTCTTCTGTCTTCCAGAACCTTTCGATTTGTATTTCTAGATTGTCGTTCACTGATAGATGACAAGTTGATCTTGGATTTGAATTTGGATTGTTAACTGGGCCAGATATGATCCATCCTAGCTGCGTTTCCTGTAAAATAGGTTGTCCTTTTTGCAACTTTATTTTATTTGGACATAACAATTCCCAGAATAACTCTGCCCCAATCAGGACATCTATGCTGCCGGGAATGTTGAATTTCGAATCTGCAAGTTGTATGTTTACAGGTAAATTTAGGTTGACCTTATCAATTTTATATTGAGGAAGTTTACTAGTTAACCTTGGTACTATCAAACAGTTTAATTTGAATGAAGAATTGTTATAACAAGATTTGAATTTTATACTTGTACCTTTCGTAATGTTTGTGGATGTTTCATTAATTCCCGTTACGGGTAAGGAAATATGTTGTGTGCCTAGTTTCAATTTTTTATGTAATTCTTGCGTGATGAAATGAGATTGGGACCCCGTATCTAGTAGGGCTCTGCATATATGTAACTGTCCATCCTTGTCATAAATCAGAATTTCTGCTGTAGATAATAAAATGTTGACTGGTTCCTTGTGTGCACAATGAGCTGAAACTGTGTTGTTTTGATGTGTTTGAGTTTTTGATTCCGTGGATGAGGTACTTGAAGTGTTTGCTTGTTGATCGTCTACTTGTGAGACTGTTGTAGTATTGTAATCCCTGTGTAGTAACGAGTGATGTTTTCGGTTACATTTCTTGCATGCTATGGACCTACAGTGTTGTGCCATATGACCAAACTTTAAACAATTGAGACACAAGTTAAGCCTTTTTACTTCTTCTGTTCTATTGTTTACTGAGAGATTTATAAATTCCTTGCAGGCATATATGGCGTGACCATTTTTGCAATAAGCACAAGTCCATTGTGGAGTCTTGTTCTGTTCTGTTGTTGTTGCTAATACTACCTTCTTGTCTGACCTGTTATACTTCACATTTTTGTCAATCATTTCTAATGTTTGACATTTGCTTTCCAGAAATTCTAGGTATTCTTCAAGAGTTGGCATTTCATTTGTTTTGTTTGCTGGTCTGTTGTTTAGTTTTTCTTCCCAATCCTTTGATGTACGACTGTCCAGTTTTGAATTCAATAAATAAATTATCAAAGTGTCCCAGCTTGCTACCGGTTCTTTCAGCGTTTCCAACGATGCGATGTGATTTCTTGTCGAATCTATAAATTTTCTTATAGTAATATGATTTTCTTTATATATGTTTGGGAGTTCAAATAATTCTTTTACATGTGTATTTATTATTAATCTTCTTTTTTCATACCTTTTTTTCAGTAATACCCATGCCTTTTGATAGTTATCTCCGGTACATTGCAATGCTTGGATTACTTGAAGCGCTTCTCCTTTCAATGAACTTCTTAAATATTGGAACTTCTGAATTTCAGACAACATCGGGTTTTCTTGCAGCATTGATTGAAATGAATCCTTAAAATGTAGCCATTTGTCATATTCTCCATTGAAGGTAGGTATTTGTATTGTGGGTATTCTTGTTTGTACTCTCTCCACTTGAGGAGCAGGATCCTTTTCTGGTTTAGGAGATAGATCTAAAATAGTTTGAGTTAATTGTGATATTGTTGCAAAATATATGTTTTCAAATTCTGTTCTTTCATTGTTTTGTGAAACATCTTCAGGAACTTCACATTCTATGACAGATTGCACTTCATCGAATTTATCCTATAATGTTTCTGCTTTTTGTAACCTTGCTTGAATTGGTATGGGATTTTCCTCCTTGTAGTTTTCAAGATAATTTTTTATTCTTGTTAACTGCGCTTTTACTTGGCCTCGTTTTATTTTTAATTGTGTTAATTCTTGATTTGCCATTTTTTGTTTGTTTTGTGTAACGATTTATTTTGTTTCAGGTTAACAGAAAAACAGGGAATGCGAGGAGGAAATGAGACTCACTTACCTTTAAATTCCTATGTCCAGTTTACCGACGTCCGCTCTCGATGCTTGGAATGTTCGGCGATCGGCGCACGTGCGACTGCGATCTGGATGGAACTGGATTCGACTAGCGTGTGGCGATGCGCCGCTGATATTTTTCGTTTGTTAATTACTTCTTACTCACTGTTTTTGCTTAAATCTTGCCTTTTGATGCTTGGATATGATCCCATGTAATGTATTTGATTTCCAATAAAGTACTTTGAAGCAATCAGCTGGTGATTCACTTGCATAAATGTCTGTATTAACGGTTGAAGTTCACTTACTGTTTTGTTGCACTGGGCACTGTTATTTATAGATAGCTGTTTCAAATCCGCTCGAATTGACCATATGGAGGGTTATGTGATAAGGATTTGAGTTTTTAAGTTCGAAGGACCTTTGTGATAGATTTAATTCATTATTTTTCTGATTAAACATTTATTACGTACGTATCTTAACAGCAACCTTTACAAACTAAACTAGCTGGAGCGGGGAACAAAGCATGGCGGTACGGCCACACGCAAACTAGTATAAGTTCAGGAACACCAACTGAAAACTGACTTGTCAAGAAACTACTATTAGACCAGGAAAATTAGCGAAAAAAAAGAGAAAGTCGAAAAAATTCCTATCCGCGATATTATTGCAAAATTATCTAAAGGAACATTTTTGTAATTAAAAAAAATTAAGTACAAAAGATGCATTTTTTCTGGGGTTCAGGGCTATTCTACGAATTCGTAAATATACCCATTGTTATTTTTTCGTCGAGCTAACCCAGTTTTAAAAAAAATAAGTTTCTACGATGGATAGAAGCCGAGATATTACAAAATTTACAGCGCGCATAAATTTGAACTTTGGATTTCACTTTTCTCGCGCGCGACTCGCTTGAACGAGCTTCCCCCACCACCACGCCGGACAATTCACTTAGCAAGTACCTTCTATTTAAAGGGCTCGTGAGTCGTTAATTTTCCACATTTTTCAATACAATTCACGGGAAATCGTAGTTTACGTCGAAACTTTAATTTGCGAAAAATTCAAGTCTTAATGTTTATAAACAATTGCGCTACGATTTAAAAAAAAAATTCTTGTCTTGGCTCCTGTTGGTCGTAGAGAGTACTTTTTTAAATTTGTATTTTTTTGCCAGCTATCCATTGTATCTATTTTCGGTGAGGTAGCATAAATAGCAACAATTTTATTCAAATTGTTTATAAGCGAAAAACGCACGGTTTTTTAATGCACAATTTGAGAATGTTAATGTCAAAAAAACGGTGANCTACATTGTCTAACGATTGATTAGGCCAGTCACATGATGAGGTTAAATATGCTGGGCCTAACCACCACAATTGATTGGTTATCAGATTGTTGGCTGTAGTTCCTCTTGAAAGTACATCAGCAGGGTTTTGTTTCGATGGCACATGATACCAAGGAATGTCAGGGGATAGTCTTTGAATTTCTGCTACTCGGTTGGATATGAATGTTTTTAATAGATGAGGAGGCGTTTTTATCCAGGTAAGTACTATGGTAGAATCTGTCCAATGGTATGTGTTTCTTATTTTTTCCTTTAAAGCTTTCTTCACTATGGATGTAAGTTTGCATAACAATAGTGCTCCATTTAATTCCAATCGAGGAATGGATAGGGTTTTCAGAGGTGATATTCTTGATTTGGAACAGATTAAATAAGAATGCATGTTGCCTTTTTTGTCACTACTTACTGCATAAATTGCTGCGCCAAATGCCTTTTCAGAGGCATCGCTAAATCCATGAATGTCGAATGTTAATTGTGCATTGTTCGGATTGACGTTACGTGGAAGTTTTATGTCCTGGAGATGTCTTAATTCATTATAGAATTCTAACCATAATTTTCTAAGGGAATCAGGAATTGGTTCATCCCAGGATAAGTTTAGTTTCCATAGCTGTTGCATAATGAGTTTTGAAGATGTCACTACTGGTCCAATTAATCCTAAGGGATCCTTTAAAGACAGACTGTATTGAATTGTGTCATCTTGTGAATTCCATAGAAGCCCTAAAGTTTTGATAGGTTCCTCCTTGTTTAACACCATGAGCGATTCGTATTTGCCTTGTTGTAGATCTTCTAACATGGTTGAGTCATCGGATCTCCATTTACGTAGAGGTAGTTTTCCCTTGTCTAATAATTTCATGAGTTCCTGCCGTAACCTTAAAGTTTGTTCTTTTGTGGAGGATCCTGTCAGGAGATCGTCCATATAGAAATCATTTTTGAGAGCTTGCTTTGCTAGGGGATAGTTTTCACCTTCGTCTTCTGCTAGTTGAGCTAAACATCTTGTAGCCAGGAAGGGCGCCGAAGAAGTTCCATACGTAACTGTATTTAGGGTGAATATCTTTATTTCGTCATTAGAATCCTTTCTCCAACATATCCGTTGTAAGTTTTTATCCGAGTCATGGATATTGATTTGTCTATACATCATTGCTATGTCTGCTGTAAGAACATATTGATGAGTTCGGAATCTTAATATAATGTGAATTAGATCTGGTTGTATTGTTGGACCAACAAGTAATAAGTCATTTAGTGATGAACCTGATGTGGTTTTAGCTGATCCATCGAATACCATTCTAACCTTTGTGGTTACACTGTGATCTCGAACAACGGGATGATGTGGTAAGTAGAATACCTTGTCGCCTTCAACTTTGTTTTTAATTTCAGACATGTGTCCCATTGCTTGATATTCATTCATAAAATGATGGTACTTGGTTTTCAATTCCTGATTCTTTTCTAGTCTCTTTTCTAATAATTGAAGTCTTCGTATGGCTGTTTGTAAGGAATCGCCTAGTAGTACGGAATCATTCTTGGGCAGGCTGACAATATAACGACCTTCGTTATCTCTTTTGGTTGTAGTTTTGAAGTATTCCTCGCACTGAATTTCTTCTGGAGAAAATCGTTCCCTTTCTGTTAACTCTTCTGTCTTCCAGAACCTTTCGATTTGGATTTCTAGATTGTCGTTCACTGATAGATGACAAGTTGATCTTGGATTTGAATTTGGATTGTTAACTGGGCCAGATATGATCCATCCTAGCTGCGTTTCCTGTAAAATAGGTTGTCCTTTTTGCAACTTTATTTTATTTGGACATAACAATTCCCAGAATAAGTCTGCCCCAATCAGGACATCTATGCTGCCGGGAATGTTGAATTTCGAGTCTGCAAGTTGTATGTTTACAGGTAAATTTAGGTTGACCTTATCAATTTTATATTGAGGAAGTTTACTAGTTAACCTTGGTACTATCAAACAGTTTAATTTGAATGAAGAATTGTTATAACAAGATTTGAATTTTATACTTGTACCTTTCGTAATGTTTGTGGATGTTTCATTAATTCCCGTTACGGGTAAGGAAATATGTTGTGTGCCTAGTTTCAATTTTTTATGTAATTCTTGCGTGATGAAATGATATTGGGACCCCGTACCTAGTTCCTTGTGTGCACAATGAGCTGAAACTGTGTTGTTTTGATGTGTGTGAGTGTTTGATTCCGTGGATGAGGTACTTGAAGTGTTTGCTTGTTGATCGTCTACTTGTGAGACTGTTGTAGTATTGTAATCCCTGTGTAGTAACGAGTGATGTTTTCGGTTACATTTCTTGCATGCTATGGACCTACAGTGTTGTACCATATGACCAAACTTTAAACAATTGAGATACAAGTTAAGCCTTTTTACTTCTTCTGTTCTATTGTTTACTGAGAGATTTATAAATTCCCTGCAGGCATATATGGCGTGACCATTTTTGCAATAAGCACAAGTCCATTGTGGAGTCTTGTTCTGTTCTGTTGTTGTTGCTAATACTACCTTCTTGTCTGACCTATTATACTTCACATTTTTGTCAATCATTTGTAATGTTTGGCATCTGCTTTCCAGAAATTCTAGGTATTTTTCAAGAGTTGGCATTTCATTTGTTTTGTTTGCTGGTCTGTTGTTTAGTTTTTCTTCCCAATCCTTTGATGTACGACTGTCCAGTTTTGAATTCAATAAATAAATTATCAAAGTGTCCCAGCTTGCTACCGGTTCTTTCAGCGTTTCCAACGATGCGATATGATTTCTTGTCGAATCTATAAATTTTCTTATAGTAATATGATTTTCTTTATATATGTTTGGCAGTTCAAATAATTCTTTTACATGTGTATTTATTATTAATCTTCTTTTTTCATACCTTTTTTCCAGTAATACCCATGCCTTTTGATAGTTATCTCCGGTACATTGCAATGCTTGGATTACTTGAAGCGCTTCTCCTTTCAATGTACTTCTTAAATATTGGAACTTCTGAATTTCAGACAACATCGGGTTTTCTTGCAGCATTGATTGAAATGAATCCTTAAAATGTAGCCATTTGTCATATTTTCCATTGAAGGTAGGTATTTGTATTGTGGGTATTCTTGTTTGTACTCTCTTCACTTGAGGAGCAGAATCCTTTTCTGGTTTAGGAGATAGATCTAAAATAGTTTGAGTTAATTGTGATATTGTTGCAAAATATATGTTTTCAAATTCTGTTCTTTCATTGTTTTGTGAAACATCTTCAGGAACTTCACATTCTATGACAGATTGCACTTCATCGAATTTATCCTATAATGTTTCTGCTTTTTGTAACCTTGCTTGAATTGGTATGGGATTTTCCTCCTTGTAGTTTTCAAGATAATTTTTTATTCTTGTTAACTGCGCTTTTACTTGGCCTCGTTTTATTTTTAATTGTGTTAATTCTTGATTTGCCATTTTTTGTTTGTTTTGTGTAACGATTTATTTTGTTTCAGGTTAACAGAAAAACAGGGAATGCGAGGAGGAAATGAGACTCACTTACCTTTAAATTCCTATGTCCAGTTTACCGACGTCCGCTCTCGATGCTTGGAATGTTCGGCGATCGGCGCACGTGCGACTGCGATCTGGATGGAACTGGATTCGACTAGCGTGTGGCGATGCGCCGCTGATATTTTTCGTTTGTTAATTACTTCTTACTCACTGTTTTTGCTTAAATCTTGCCTTTTGATGCTTGGATATGATCCCATGTAATGTATTTGATTTCCAATAAAGTACTTTGAAGCAATCAGCTGGTGATTCACTTGCATAAATGTCTGTATTAACGGTTGAAGTTCACTTACTGTTTTGTTGCACTGGGCACTGTAATTTATAGATAGCTGTTTCAAATCCGCTCGAATTGACCATATGGAGGGTTATGTGATAAGGATTTGGGTTTTGACGTTCGAAGGACCTTTGTGATAGATTTAATTCATTATTTTTCTGATTAAACATTTATTACGTACGTATCTTAACAGCAACCTTTACAAACTAACTAGCTGGTGCGGGGAACAAAACATGGCGGCACGGCCACACGCAAACTAGTATAAGTTCAGGAACAAGGGATATTTGCGAGTATAATAGGTAGATACAAAAATAAAGAGGGCTCGATGGGAGCATTCTAGGTAGCAATGAAGAAATTGTCACTGTGAGTATTACTTCATAAAAAAAAGGAACAGTAACAATTAATGCAAGTGTGGCATTATATTTTTGAGAACCTGTAGAGAATGTTAAAACCAACACTTAAGACTGACTAATACTAATATTCATTATAGCCCGTCTACTATATGTAAGAGTCATTACTATTTTGATAAATTCAAAGCACGAACATGACACTGACCTAACCTAAAACCCAGAAACGGACTAAACACTCAGACATAGGACGCATTATTTGGAATCATTTAAATCAGTCATTATTGTTCATGGGTTATGAGTTACGACGTCGCCATAGTTAATAAAAGAAATGATGACTAGACAAAGACACGGACTGTTTACTGTGGCAATCCCACAATGCGAGATAAAAATTTCATGCGGGAGAAAACCTCCCAAGAAACGTCAAAAAACGTTTAGTTTACTGTGGCAATCCCACAATGCGAGATAACAATCTCATGCGGGGGAAAATCTACCAAGAAACGTCAAGAAACGTTTAGTTTATTGTGGCAATGCCACAATGCGAGATAACAATCTCGTGCGGGAGAAAATCTCCCAAGAAACGTCAAGAAACTTTTAGACAGACATGGACTGTTTTTTTCTTTAAATTTGTGTTATGACGATCTCACCTTAAAACCAATGCGACAATGTACTAAATTTTTGACCATGGCCTATTTCAATTTTAATATGTTGTAGGTTGAAACACATTGCTGAAAAAGCAATATAAACCGGATGAATTCATTATTTATGTTACAGTTCTCTGTTGCTTGGAGCGAGGATGTTGAGAAAGAGAGAGAGAGAGAGAGAGAAAACCAGTGTGGCCGTACCGTACAGCAATTTGAAAAAGAAAACACCGTTCAGCTCTGCTAAAAAGAAAATAATAGGCGATCAAATTGTTCATCTCTAGACTAACATGTTATAATTTAAAATTGTTGATGTTTCTTAATGAGGTTACGGTTTTCAAAAATATTTTATATTTATTTATTAAACATTTACAAGTAATTAAATTATGTCTTTATAATTACTTATTAATTATTTTATCAATAGCAATATACTCAATTCATTTCAAAATTAATTATCAATTACTATTCAATGTATATATTCATAACTTTTTATATTACATTGTTTATAACATAATATAACAGTTTCAAATAGATGACGAGGGTATAGTGAAATGGTTCAATTTA
This sequence comes from Anoplophora glabripennis, assembly GCF_000390285.2. Taxonomy (NCBI): domain Eukaryota; kingdom Metazoa; phylum Arthropoda; class Insecta; order Coleoptera; family Cerambycidae; genus Anoplophora; species Anoplophora glabripennis. The sequence goes on along the minus strand of NW_019417422.1, from coordinate 72,706 downwards.
CTCTGTATCAAAACGAATAAATCTAACTCACGTGACCGTTGTCTTAAAATTCCATATTCCATAGGTTAGTTCTTTCTTTAAAATCTCAACCGTTGAAGGGATTGCTTCGTAGCTTCATTAGCTCGTTGAAAGATATTAACAATTGTGTAACTTTTGGAAAGTTAATCAACGTGGAAGTTGGATTTCGTTAATAATATTTATATAGGGTTTATCCCGTAAGCAGCTGTGCTGGATTTTATTTCACGAGGAGAAGCTCACTTAGGCAAGAATTTTTCTTTGTATAATTTTCTGTGATGGTTTGGGATTCAAAAATATTCACATCGAAATATTAATCTATTTTTTAGGCTTCTTTGAGCCGGTCCCACATCGTCTTATTATTACGATTATTTGGAAAATATAAGATTTTGGAAGTACGACAGACGGGCATGGTCATAGGTTATAACACCCCGATCTCGGGAGAATTTTCGTTGACAACTATACGATTGGACATCCTGCCTTCCCACCCTAATGAACTCGTTCCACTATCACCACGCTCCGTGATTCTGTTAGCGGAGTAGAGTAGCTATTCTGAGACAACACTTGTTGATATTTGGAGGACTACCCACCACCGACACCACCTCAGTTCCCTAAAGAGCTAGCAAGGAACCACCCCGCGTCGTAGGAATATATACCTAGTTTTAACACCTCGATTGAAGATAAGTACCTCGCCTCTCTATTCTTCACTGTTTATTTGATATCTGTATTGTAGTACATATAGTTTAATTTGATGATATTAGTTTTAAGGATTTTGGATTTATAAATTACCTAACTGTACACAATTTGCAATTGAACTTTGGGGGAGATAACTAACGATATTTGTGACATAAATTTGACGTTCAACCTTATACAGGGTGTTACGAAATTCGCGGACATGGACTATGGGATCATGTTAAGCTAGATAAGGCCATAAAAAAATGTCTGTATCATTTTTCAATCAGACCGATATTTTTCGAGATACGCCAACGTCGCTTTGGTTTAAACGTATGGTGCGGATTATTAGGATTATCATTCAATCGATTCCAACCACTTTTTAGTTCATCCACATTATGCCATACCGTTTAAACGCACAAAATTATTTGGATTTCCTGCAGCAACAACTCTCAGAATTCATGGATGACGTACCCCTAAATGTGCGTCAAAATATGATTTTTATGCACGATGGCGCAGTCCCCATTTCGCATTACTTGTGCGGGATTACCTAAATAATACTTTCCCTGGACGTTGGCTTGGCAGAGGCGGTCCATTTGCTTGGCCACCTCGTTCTCCAGACCTAACGCCATGTAATTTTTTCTTTTGAGGCTTCCTGAAAACGTTGGTGTACAGAACGCCAGTGGCAAATTTGAAAGAATTGCAGAACCGCCTATTTCAATCTATACAGCAAATAACACCAGAGATGATACGCAACTCCACTGGAACAGTAGCACAACGTGCTGAAGCATGTTTAACAGCAGACGGTGGAAATTTTGAACAATTTTTGTAACTCGTTTGTCGTAATTGTTTATCTAATGATTGAAAATTGAAATTTATAAATATATATTTTTATTATTTTTGAATATTTGATACTGCTATATCTCGAAAAATACTGGCCTGATTGAAAAATCATACACTTTTTTATCACCTTATCTAGCTTAACAAGATCCCACAGTCCGTGTCTGCAAATTTCGTAACACCCTGTATATCTTATTGATTCTCTACATGATTAGTAAATGATATACAGAGTTCACCCGTAAGTTTCTTTTATCATCAGTCCCTGCAGTGAACGATAGGCAAACACCGTTTATTAATAAATAACTTCCTTTTCATAGGTAACCTTGTGTGCTCTGACTTAAAACAAATTCAACCCTGAGATTAAGAGTGCTGCCTTTCCAACTGCAAGATTTACTGACTTCTGACTAGTAGAGTTGTAGAGGCTGGAATAGCGTAGCAATGTTTTAAGGTCAATGTTGAGGCAGTCCCAAATACCTCGTAACAAAATAGTGCAATGTGATCTTTGTTTGGGATAAGAAATAAAAACACAGAGCTGAATGCTATTCAATATTGTATTCAGTGTTCTCAGTTCATACTGTTTACATAACTTTTCCTAGTGCGAGGACGCCTCATAAGCAGGATGGCCGTGTTAGATGCTAATTGTTAGAGAGGGATATCATCCACTACGTCGCTATTACTGAGTCAGCAAGAACCCCTTTCGGAATGAGCGAGCAGTCGAGGTGAAGCGCGGTCCGCGGGGTCGGCGAGCACGAGTCACGGGAGTCGCCAGAGTCCCGACATAGCAAATAAACAAGAGATAACTCTGTAGTTTGAGGGAATAAACCGATTGTTGAAATTATGTGTTTTAATTGGGAATGAAAACCCCCATGGTTGCTAACATATATTCAATATAAAAAGGTTAAAATAAAACGTATAAAGAATAAATCACAACAAAGTCCGCGTCAGTGGTGTTGTTAAACTTTCTAATCATATAATTTATCGGTGCAGGTTACTCTTCTTTTCGAGGATCGATCACCCGATCGCCAAACTTCCACCGTCGACTTTCGTTTTTCCTTTGTGTCGTAGGGGCGGACGTTTTGATGGCGCATTTTTACATTTCGTTGCTTAAAAGTGCCTTTCAAAGAGCCTCTGCGGACGATTTCGCTGCTGCGAGTGTTCAGAGTGTTCAGATTTTCGCAAAGCCCGGACGCCGAAAACATCGTTTGCGGAAAAATGTAATTTTTGGCATTATGAAAATTTTTGTTTACTTCGGCTATGAACGGGAATTGAAATACCGATACCGACAAATTTTGTCTAGAGGCGATGATAGCTCAGCGGTGAAAGTGTCACGTTATAACCAAGGTCGATAGAGATGGAAATGAAGATGGAGATGAAGATGGAAATGAAGATAAGGATGAAGATGATGATAACGCTCATGTAAATGATGGTGATGGAGATTGTGGTGATGTAGATAATGATTATGCAGATGATGTAGATAATGATGTACGTGATGGTGGTGTAGAGGATGGTGATGTATATGATAGTAATGTAAATGGTGATGTAGATGATGATAGTGTACATGATGGTGTAATGCCTCTGCTGGTCAGGACTCAGAGAATCTTCGACGAGGAAAGGCAAGGGAACAAAAACTCTCAACTGTGCACTAATTATACATTTTATTGCAGAGTAGATGGGTTCAGTACCATGGCGCTAGGACTCCTGCTCTTCGTTACCTCGTCTATAATTCAACTAGCTATATCCTCTTTTAGCTATATACATCACATATTAAAAACTACTTAGCGACTTACATTACTTACTTGATAATTAATTACGAAATGCTGAGCTGGACTCTTTCCTAACCGCAATCAATGTTGATATAATTTGTAACACCAATTAGGTTACGAATCCAGTACACCTTTAAACTTTTAACTCCGAAAAGCAAAAAAAAATTGCTGTTCCTTTTTACGTAATGTATTAGTTATAATATCGTTTAACCCTATTCTTATGCATTTCTACATGTTTATTGTCAATATCTAAAACTATATTATAACATTTATCTTCTAAAACTTTGTAGGGATTTAGAGTGTCCAACTTATTGTACTTACTCTCATTATATACTAAAACCATATCTCCTTTTCTATAACCTACTTCTTTGCAATTCCTATCATGTTTTTTTTTCGATCTTACTACTAACAAGTTAGACCTGGCATCATTCCAAGCTGTTTGTAATCGAAATTTTAATTCTGTTGGGTAATATCAGTTATATGTATAAAGGATCGATTTTACTTTCAATATTTGATGGAATTCTACCCGGTGTGCCAAATACTAACCCATGAGGTGTATAGTGTTAATGTGTGGACTGTTATTGTACGAAAAGCACAAATAGGGTATCCACGTACTCCAATTATTTGTCTCTTTTGCAAGTCGTATGCGTTAATATGCACCCAAGTGTTTATGTGAATTTTAAAGACTTCCTAACATTTGATGGTGATAAGCTGTTGACTTTAAGTGATTTATATTTAATAATTTACAAGCTTTTTAAAACGTACTTGACATATACTCTGAGCCTAAATCGGTAACTGCCACAAGAGGTATGCAAAGCCTTAAGATAAAGTTTTCTACAAAAGCTTTCGCAACCATAATAGTTTCCTTGTCGGGTATTGAGTATGCTTCTATACACTTAGTGAGGTCACATTGTATTGTTAAGATGTATTTATTTCCCTCAATATATGTGGGTAAAGGACCCATTAGGTTAAACAAATTTTTTGGAAGACTGATGTAGCTGTTGTGGTTATTGTCATGAGTTCTTTATTAGGTTTTGAATGTTTTACTTCTTTGACGAACACCCTTTGACAAATTTCTCAACATCCTTTTTCAGATCTTGCCAAAATATCTTCTTTTAATATTGTTATACATGCGATTTATACCAGCATGTTCACCTGTTGGTAACGTATGAAAATCGTTTAGAATTAATTGTCTTAATTCTTTATTATCTATACGCTCTAAATCCCTTATTATAATAAATTTAATTTTTAAATTTATTATATCTTTACACGCATGCAAATGCCGTAAAAATTTAATACTATCTCCATTTCTCATAATATATACTTCTCTAATATTATTTTCTGCGCATATTGTTTCCAAATCCCTTAACGATGTACCTAAGTCAAACGCTAATCGATGATACATCACTTTTTACAATATTACTGCGAAATTTTCGAAAACTGATATTTCCGCGTTCAACCTTTATTTTACAGTTAACAAATTGGTGAAATATGACTTTAGATACTGTTATATACATATACATATAAAGATAATATGTATATTTTAAGCTCTTTTAATTGTAGGCAACCAATATTACCGTAATTTTAAAAATGCTTAAACATCCTGGGGCGTCGCGGATAAAATTGTAAATTTAATTGAAATTAATTACATTAACTAAAATTAACAAAACTACACTAAATGTAAGCTAATACTAGGTAATTTATTAAAATTATTGAGTCGGTAACGGACAAAATTTGACAATAGGCCGAATATACATGCCATTTTTTTTTGTTTTTACTGTGGCAACGCTTACAATATTGTCGTTACCTGGATGTAATTTTTTAATAACAGCTAGGGACCAATTTAGAGGAATATTATCTTGCATAATAACTACTACGGTATCTACTTTTACCGGATTGCAATCAGTATTTAATTTTAAACGCATGTGTAGGGTATGTAAATACTCTACATGCCATTTTTTCCAATAGTGCAAGAGTTTATATATGTCCAAATGACTAAGAGGTTTTAGAGAGTGGTCTTCTTAAGGAAATGAATTTAAGGAAGTTCCATAAAGAAAATGCGCTGGAGTGAGCACTGATGGAACATTTGGATCACTACTAAGAATACATAAAAGTCGAGAATTCATGAGAGAGAGTTTCGATTTGTGCGAGTACGGTATTGAATTCCTCGTACGTGAGAATTTGTGTATTTATCACTCTTTTCAGATCAACTTTTACTTTTTATATTCGCCTCCCGATGCGGAAGAAGGGTTGAATTTCCACTCTATTTTGTTACTAATAAATTCGCGCTGCATGGCATCTTTAAATTCGCGCGAATTAGTTATCTCCTGTATGCGCAAACAATTTGTGATTATAATCTACAAGTAAGATAATAAAATGGTCGGACTTAGGTAATAAAATGAGAAACCTTTTATACTAATGGTGCTGTTGGCTAATCTGCCTCCTACTCTAATTATTCCTTCACAAATGAAGTGGTTACGTTTACGTAAATAAGGTGGCAGTGGTTTATTTTCTAATATATTTTTATAACAGCAGTGGAAATGACGCTGCTGAACGGCTCGAATTAAAACTAACTCGGCTTTTTCAAAGTGGAATTTCGTTGATTGCTCGAGTGGTAAAATTTTTGCAAATTTTAAAACAAAAATGGTAGATTGTAGGAGTTTTGTCCATGATGAAAAATATTCTACTAAATGATATAACAGAGAAATTTCAGATTTTAAGGCTGATAGTGTACTGTCATTAACCGCTATTTGCAACTTTGCAATAAATGCAATACGCGATGGGTCAAAGATCCTAGATCCGGTCGCGTGAGCGATGACAATACATTATTCTTACTCAGCAAAACTTACATTATTGTAGTTATAGAAAATAAAATCAGTCTTAACTCAAACTCTCTATTAATTAACATCAAAATATACCTTAACACAGAAGGTAATACAACAGTTTCTAATGTCTCTATTGTGGTTTGAATCACTTCCGTATTTGGGCGCCACTGGGTTTCGTGCGTGGGTTGACCCAGAACCCTAATCGGCGTTTCGTCCATCGTAAAGTTCCACATCCGATTTTCCGACGCGGTTGACTGTAGCACTTGGGTCGCAGCTCGGAAGAATCCGTCATCCAACGCGTAGTTAACACCCATGTTTCCGTTAAACGCGCGAGCACCTTCATTTAACGCGCTAGCCCCACGTTCCGGACCGCCATGTGATCTTTGACATCCCCTGAACCGAATTTGGACGCCGTCTCCGACGGCTACGGGTCCGTCAAGGTTGCCACGACTAGCTCTGGCATGGCTACGGACTCCCTCTCTTAAGTGCTGATAACCGACGCCGATTACGTTGTTGTAGTCTTCCATGATGGACGCTGTCGTAAAATGCTGCACCTTTCTACCTTCGAATTCTTTTTAAAATGTACCTTTGAAACCAACGTACTTGTTGGCCGAATTCTTTTTAAAATGCGGGATTTACAGCGAGGTGTAGTTCCTAGTTGGAGTTGTACCTAGGTACAGTTGCTTCGGAGTCGTGCCTATGGCCTCTTTTCTAACTTGGGGTTTGGGGATTGTTCTTTTTCCCCAGGAGGTCCGATTATTTTCCTCCCAATATTTTTTTAGCCTGTTTGTTTTATTTTTACTTTCTTACTTTTTACTTAGGAAACTTTCTTTTTTCTATCATTCAATTTCCAATTGAATTAATTGTTTGAATTCTTTTTACAATTCTTTTTATCTTAAATTCCGGTCCCAGACCGGTTTATTTTTTTTCGAGGAATTTACTTGTGGAATAAATAACAACGCAAATTTAAAACTTTAGATACACCAGGAAGTGTTAAGCCGAACACCTCTTGGAGGAGCCACCGCACGTTGCTGCTAAGACCTGACCGTCAGCGTCTCGCGTGCGAATGAGCTGCTGGGGTAGCGCGACCTGCGCTTTTATATGTTTTCGGTGCGGTAGAGCTAGGCCCCGCCCACCGAACCGAAAATCGCGTCGCCGGTGACAGCGCTGTCGAGGAATATGATCGTTTGTGCCTAATATTTGAGAATTGTGCGGAGAATTGGCAACATGGGCTCGCCGCGAGGACGTCGAAGCAGGACTTCGAGCCCCACGTCGAGCACCATGTCGTGGAATAAGACCAGTTGGATTAGTAACAACGGCATGGGCCCTCGGTGGAGACATCGGAAGTTCTAATCGTGCTCCACGTTGGGCGCCATGTCGTGATATATGATCAGAATGTTNGCGCGGACAGAAATTGTATGTCCCATAGATAAATATTTTACTGAAGACACTTTAATTTTAAATCAAGAATTAGAAAACGGAATTTTTATTGCTAACACAATAGTTTCAAAATTTGGTGTACCTCATATAAAATTAATTAATACGACTTGTAATGATGTAGTAATTGACGATCTAAAGGCTCTTGTACACGTTTGGCCAACTAGTTGGGCCAATGGGTTGGGCCAACGTTTACTAGGCCACTTGGCGTAATTTGCTCGTTGGTGGCCAGCATTGGCTGGCCAGCCGAATGTTGTCGGTTTTTCGTGCACACATTGGTGCAATCCGCCAACAGCGTTCACACGTTGACCTCTTCTTCATTACGTAGTTGCTGTTTAAGCGGAAAGGATAGTGTTGCAACTTGCAGCATATTAAATATACAAATGGGATGTATTTTTGTAACTTACCTTGTTCTGTTCCGATGAATACTCAGCATCCACCATCTTCTTTTGCGGCATTATTTTTTAATTACGGTTCTTTGGTATACATTTCTATAATAATTAAAAGTATTGTACAAATAAATTGCCGCGGTCACGACAGTTTCTACATCTATGCTCGTTAAATGGCCAATGCAGAATGAGTAACGCCAACGTGTAAACAGTGCCCTCATTTTTGGCCCAACTCATTGGCCCAACTAGTTGGCCAAACGTGTACAAGAGCCTTAAAGTTACAAACACAACCGCTATCAGATTACGAAATTTGTACAACAGCGATAAACGAGTACAACAATTCGCAGCTTAGTCATAGAATAACCGTGTTATTCGAGGAACTGAAATTTAATAATGTAGATATGAATGCGTTGGAAACGGTAAAAACTATTTGTAAATAATACAATGACATTTTTTACTTAAAAGGTGATAATCTTTCAGCCAACAATTTTTACAAACAGAAAATCAGAATATCAGATAATAATCCCGTATACATAAAAAATTATAGATTACCGCAATCACAAAAGGACGAAATCGAAAAGCAAGTAGATAAATTACTCAAAACTGATATAATCGAACACTCTATTAGTCCATATAACTCACAATTATTAGTAGTAAAAAAAGAAGTCTAGCACAGGAAAACAAGATTGGCGATTAGTAGTAGATTTTAGACAATTAAATAAAAAAATAATTCAAGATAAATTTCCACTGCCTAATATCGAGGATATATTAGATCAATTAGGAAGAGCTAAATACTTTTCTACAATAGACTTAGCTAGTTCTTTCCATCAAATAGAATTAGATAAAGAAAGTCGTGCTCTTACAGCATTTTCTACAAATTCAGGACATTAGCAATATAAAAGATTACCGTTTGGACTTAATATTTCAACCAATAGTTTTTCTCGTATGATTACAATAGCAATGTCCGGTCTCAAAACCAGTGCATTTCTGTATGTAGACGATATTATTGTTTTTGGATGTAGCCTTAAACATCATAATACAAATCTTACTAATGTATTTGAAAGATGTCGAAAATATAATTTAAAATTAAGTCCAGCCAAGTAAATTATTTAGGTCATTTAATTTCTAACAAAGGGATTAGACCAGATCCAAAAAAATACGAAACCGTAAAAAATTATCCAATTCCAAAAAATGCGGATGATATTAGACGATTTATTGTATTTCTAAATTATTATCGTAGATTTATACCAAATTTTGCTGATATAGCATACCCTCTAAACAAATTATTAAGAAAAAATGAGACATTTAATTGGACGCCGGAATGCGACAAAGCATTTAATATGTTAAAGAAAAAATTAATCGAACCACCCATATTGCAATATCCTGATTTTTCAAAAACCCTTTCTTACTACGGACGCTTCAAATTTTGCGTTGGGATGTGTTTTGTCTCAAGATGAAATAGGAAAAGATCGCCCGATAGCTTACGCAAGCAGAAATCTGACAAAACAAGAAAAAAATAAACCTGTAATTCTAAAAGAGTTATTAGCAATTTATTGGGGAATAACACATTTCCGCCCATATCTATACGATGCTAACCAAAAATTTATAGTCGTTACCGATCACAGACCGTTAGTTGGACTTTTTACTCATAAATCTTCGTCTTCAAAATTGACTAGAATGCGTTTAGACTTACTAGACTATAATTTTGAGATACAATACAAACCCGGAAAAACAAACACTAATGCCGATGCTTTATCACGCATAAAGTTAGATTCAGATGTACTAAAATCAATGATTCCTACAGTAGCCGTCGCTACACGATCAATGATAAACGAATAAAAGAATAAATGATACCGATCTTCAAAATGAACTAATAGAAAAATATCATAATTCACTAATAGGAGCTCATACAGATGTAAAACGAACTCTAAATAAATTAAAACAAAAATATGTGTGGAAAAATATGTCAAAAATGGTAAAAAGGCATGTAAAAAATTGCGAAGAATGTAAAAAAGTAAAATAATTCAAAAATCAATTAATTAACTTTTTCATATAAAACATTTAACGTCAACAGCGTATCACCATGAATCATTAGGTAGTTTAGAGAGAAATCATAGAGTATTAAATGAATATTTTGTTACAAATTCAGCAAATTCTAATTGGGATACATTTTTACCATACTATGATGTTGCATATAATATAACACCACACTCAGATACAAACTATTCACCTTACGAATTAGTCTTTGGTAAAATAGCAAATTTACCAAATGAAATTTTCACTAAAGTATCACCAATATATAACATAGACGATTACTCAAATGAACTTAAATTTAGATTGAATGAAGCTCAGAAAAGAGCAGTAGAATTTCTGAATAAAGCGAAGGAAAAACGAAAACTCAATTATGATAAACATATGAATCCATATAATTTTTCTGTTAATGACCTAGTCATGTTAAAAAGAGGTCAAAAGCAAAAATTAGATACCCCGTATACAGGTCCATTTAGAATTATCAGTCAAAATGGCGTTAATTCGACAATTTTAATAGAAAATAAGCATGTAAATGTTCATAATAATAGGTTAATTAGGTATAGAAAAAATTAATATTTAAAACTAATTTGTAATGATACCATACAATAAAATATTTTAGTATGTATAAGCATTTTAGAATAAGCATTTAATAATATTGTAAAATTATTACTTTGTAAGAGGGGAAGGTGTACTGTCATTAACCGCTATTTGCAACTTTGCAATAAATGCAATACGCGATGGGTCAAAAATCCTAGATCCGGTCGCGTGAGCGATGACAATACATTATTCTTACTCAGCAAAACTTACATTATTGTAGTTATAGAAAATAAAATCAGTCTTAACTCAAACCCTCTATTAATTAACATCAAAAAATATACCTTAACCCACTTAACCCAGAAGGTAATACTACAATAGTATAACACATTCATCGGATAATATTTCATCTAGATCGATATTTAAAGGTATAACAGGCCATTTCGACGGGAGTAGCTTTAACCAAATAGGACTGCTTAGCCAACTAGGGTGATTTACTATGTTTAGTGGTGTGAGATATCTGGAGGAGCAATCAGAAATATTTTCTTGAGTAGGAACATAGAACCAACAAGACCATATCACTATATTTCTAATTTTGGATACTTGGTTGGCTACAAAGGTTTCCACTTTCGGGTAGTGGAATGAATCCATTGGAGGGTTATCATGGAATCAGAGAAGGCAAATATTTCATTTAATGGTTTACGAATACTATATGTATCTTGAACATGAGCTAAAAGTTTAACTAATAATGTAGCTACACACAATTCTAGTCGTGGAAGTAATATTTTAGAATTAGTACAAATCTTCGATTGAGACCAAAGCAAATTTACATTTATATTTCCCTGATCATCCAAAGTACACGCATAAATTGCCGCTGCGTACCCATTAATACTGGCATCGCAAAATCCAACTAAACTGACTGTAATGTTTTCGAATGCAAAAATATAACGCGGTATTCTCAGTTCGTTTAATAAATGTAGTTCATTTTGAAACTTACTTATTTCTAAAACAGCTTCCTGGTACCAACCAAAATTCAGATCCCATAATTTTTTATTAGTAATTTTATAAAAAAGGTGAGAGGCAATAGAAATCCTAAAGGATTAAAGATTTGAGCTACACATGATAATAAATTTCGTTTAGTACAATTAGAAATTTGTAAATTCAATTTGAACATAAAAAAATCAAATGGGGGCTCCATTATAGTCCAAGGATTTTTAGATTGGTTTTATCAAATTCTATAATTTTGAGTGATTTTAAATGATTGGGGATATTAGACAATAATTATTGGGAATTTAAAACGTATTTTAGTAATTGGAATCCACCGGATTCAAATATGTTAATTAATTCAAGAAGAATGCTGTATCAACATCTGGAACACTTGATATAACGTCGTCCATGTACATGTTTCGTTCTATATTCAACACCTTTTGGAGATAGGTTTGCATTAGATTCCGCTAAAAGTTTGCTAAAAAGGGACCTGGTTCCACGAATAGCTCGGTGGTGGCTAGCGATACAGGAATATGACATGGAGATAGAATACCGACCAGGCAGGCGTATGCAACATGTCGATGCATTAAGTCGTAACCCGATAAGCGTGCGGGTGGTGTCGTTGGCGGATGACGATTGGTTTCTGACAGTGCAGCTACAATGCCCGGTGGCGCAGGAAATCATTCAGCGGCTACTGTCCGACAACCCTGGCGACATGAAGGCGATTTATAGGATCAAGCAAGGACGACTATATCATATTGCCCCCAAAGGCGATAGGGTATACGTACCGGCGATGGCGAGGTTTAATCTTCTCAGGAAACATCATGATGATATTGGGCACCCGGCGGGCGAACGGCGTCTGGGGTTAATATCGGCGATCTAATGGTTTCCCAAGATGAGGCGTTTTGTGTCCAAATACGTCAGATCATGTTTACGGTGTGGATTTGCGAAAGGTCAGTACGGGCGGGGCGAGGGTCTTTTGCATCCAATTAGACGGCAGCCGATCCTATTCGACACGTCGACCATTTGGGGTCATTTGTTAAAGGTGTCCGGGGCCACTCCTATATTCTGATGGCGGTGGATGTGTTTACTAAATTCGTATTGGCAAAACCTTGTAGGTAAAGCGTTTAAAAGTAAAGAGTTTAAAGCGTTTCCGGCGGAAAAGGGGGTTAGGCAGGTGATGAACGCCGTGGGGACTCCTAGAGCAAACGGGCAGGTGGAAAGACCCAATAGAACTATTGTGGAGGCGTTATCCTCTACAGCGGAGACGGAAGGCCGTTGGGACGATGCTTTGCCTGATGTTGTCTAGGGCTTTAATAATACAGTCAGCGCGGGCACATGCTTCGCTCCCGCGAGCCTAATGTTCTCCCACAGTCGTGGAAGAGTAGTCGATTTGGCGGGCGAGCTCTAGCGACTCACAATCCGGTGAAGGTTTTAGGGATCCGGAGAATGGTCCACGGGTCACGGAGGATGATCAGAGATACGCGGCGAAGGCGAAAGTACCCGGTGTCAGAAGAAATGATCAGGCGAGTGACGTGTCGGCGGGTGAACCTGATACGGATAAGATCAGAGTAAGCGACACCATCCCGAAGCAGCAGGGTGACGACTCTGCATATGCTTCACCCCTGGCGGGCATCCCTCGGCGAAGCGGAACTCGCACTAGGCGTAATGAAAGGCTACGACGGCGAAAATTCCCGACTGAACAACCAGATTCGAACGGAGTTACTCAATCTGGGGCGCGAGTGAACTCGGCGGCTGAGAAATCACTCTGCGACGGCGGTCCGGCAGATTTCGGTGATGGCCCAATACACGAAAACCGAGCCAAAGCGTTGGCTAACATAAATAGGCGGGGCGCGGTGATGAAACGGAGGTATGATCGGCGCAGGAAGGCGGCAACTTCCTATAAGATAGGTGACCTTGTATTTTGGCAGAAATCGGCGACTCCAAAGGCCTGAGTAATAAATTGGGGAACAAATTTGATAGACCCTATCGAATTTGCAAGGTGTGGAGCAAAGACCGTTATCTGATAGAGGCGATAAAGGGCGTACGGGGCTATAAGCGGTTTAAGGCATTAGTTGCTGTAGATTCCCTGAGACGTTATCATGGCGTGAATGATGTGGAGTATGAATCTGAGGAAGGCAGCGGAAGTGGCGAGAGTGATGGCGAGTGGTGCGAGTGAGTCATTTCTTTTTTGCGAATTAGGCGCTTAATTCGTTGTGATTAGTACAACTTAATGAGGACATTGTTGTTTCAGACTGTTACGCCAATCAGGGGTGAGAGGTGAGGAGACCGGCGCAATAGAGCCACGGCGTGCCTCAGGCGAGCGAGGCACAAGAAGGGACAGTGGAGAGATACGACTGATGACGGCGCGTGCATAATTGTGTAGTGGTATCATATTATTAATAAATTACTTTCTGCTAAGAGTGTCTTTCTGCTAATAACCCAACAACAAGTGTAACAATTTTATGGGATTATGGGGGACAATTACACATGGGAGTGTAATTTGATATGTCAAGCCTAATTTTTTGCAAGCAGCGGTCAAAAAATTGGACATAGATCCATTATCTACAATTACTCGAATGTTTTGTTTCTTATTATATCGGTTAAATACTTTGACAATGGCGGTACTTAACAAAACCGTTTTTGAACTTCGAGATACAGAGACATTCGGAGGTGAATGGAGTAGATGGCAATTTGTACCAACATGGTTACATGAGAAACAATTGATACATAAATGATTAGCTTTAATTTTTCGAAATCGCTCTTCCACTGGGTCATTTTTAAATAGATTGCCCTCTTTTAGCAAATGTACTCCTCTATTGCATGCAATACAATTTTTCGTATAAGGCTGATTTGGGTTATTAACAAAAAAAGTTTTACTCTTTCGGAAATTATTATTATTACCACTACTAACTACTCTGATATGGATGATTAAAACGAAGCTTTTCATTTTTGGAAATTATTTTGCTTTGCTGCGATAATTCTGACTTTTAGCTGCGAATTAATTCAAAAGAATTTATGGGCTCCTGAGACAATTTTGACAACGCTACGTGATCTAACATGAAGTCAGCTAAATCTGGAAGCTTTAAGTTTTTTAAGGCGTTAACATTTTAATCAAATTTTTCTAAAAATGTTTGTAAGCACACTTGACAAGTTTCTTATCTTGATGTTTTCTTTAAAGTATCCCATATAATAGGGTAATTGTTTGGAATGGTTTCAACGTTATTACAAATTTTTAATGCTTTATCAGAGATGCTACATAACGAATACTACCTTAGAAAATTCTAGAGTGAATTAGTTGCATAAAATTTTCGTAAAATAACGGCCACAACATTATATGGGATCCATCAAGTTTTACAAGTTCAATGTTAGGTATATGAATCCCATATTGACTATTTTTGTTACTATTATTTGCGTTCGGTGGTACAATCGGAGTTTTGATAAATAAAGATGCCATGTATTCAATACGATCGGGTAAATCCTCAACGGCTTTGAAGATACTGTACGATGGATTTTCATCTGATTTGATTTGTTGTTTCACAACAATTATTTCATCGATTAAATTTGGTTTCGGAAAATGTAATATAGCGGATTAAAAATTTTCTAACTTTTGTGCATTTTCTGGATATGCAGCTTCTCCAGCATCATGACACAACTGGACCCGTCTGAAAAGCCTTTCTCGTTTCGAACGTAACCGAACTAGCTTCAATTCGTCGATTGATTTAGACATTTTGCTATTTTATTTGCACTTCTAAAAATATAAATCAATAGATGTATAATAAACTCAATGTAGGTACGTAATATTATTATTGTAATAGTCTCTCTTGAATTCACTGTATATTTAATTAATCTAACTAATAAACAACTTAATTTCGAAAATCATGTCCTTATTATTATAATGGGAATATTGGAAAATGTAAACAAAGTAAATACAAAAACCTTAAATTCTACACATCGATGCAAAAACTAAGCGGCAGGCTAATACGAACGGTTACTTTTTTATTTCTAACGAAGGTTTTCTTTGCCAAATAATATAACGCAACACCATTGGAAATACTGGTGAAATAATATATTAAGGCAATCCTTCAAAGCAGATGCAGCGTATACAAATCTCAAACACAAAGACAGGTTAAAATTTATACAAAAAAGGCATAGTATACAGGGTGATTCAGTCATAATGTCATTAATTTTAATCACGTATTCGGAAGGCTTAATAGACAGAAAATCGGAAAAAAAATTTTTTACTCGACTTTTAAAAATGAAGGAAATCAACCCATAACTCCCGCTAAGAAGGCGGCCCTGCCAGATGCCCGGATGCTCGGAAAATTTTGTAACGTAATGTCACGAACAAATCGTCAGCTGAAGCGAACAGCGTTGCCAAGTTCACATCATAATCTGTGGTTCACATTTAATTAATCCGCTTTAGTATACGGATACATATGTACGAAACCAATAAAATGCAAGTAAATAAAGGATCATGCTGCATTTTATTATAACTAATTTTAATAATTGTATTAACTTAGTGCAAAATGTTTTAACAAGCCTGACTTCTCGAAGTCAACTTTCGTTAAAAGAAAATAAATAAAGCAGAGGTTTGTAGGCACACTGTATTTTATCAAATAAAAAAAGTCGGCACACTAAATACCCGAATATACAAAATACACTACACACGGTTACAAAACCATTACCTAACAATTTAAAGCGTTTATTCAAATCTACCACCCTCCATATCTCCCGCATTTTTCCCGCAAAGGAGTTAACATAACACATTTTCAAAAAGTTCAAGCTTTAGAAGCAGCTGATTTCCCCAATCGTCTTGAATTTTGCAATTGGTTCCTAAGTGCAGCAGAACTTTATTAACAAAGTGCTCTGGACGGATGAATGCTGTTTTACTCGTGCTGGCATTTTAAACAGGTAAAAAACATAAGTATTGCTTTCTCAAAAACAATAAGTGCCTACCTAGGTTACACCAAAGTTTAGATTTACACTAAAGTTTACATTTATTATGTAAACTTTGGTTATACGCAACTGCATATTGAATAATAAATTGAAATACTAAAACTGTGTATTATTTAACATAATAAATTATAAAACGTGAAAACGTTAATAATATTAAAAATGATAAATTGTAATAACCGTACATTCGAAAACAATCATCCCTATTCATTACATTCAATTTGATGACACGATTTTCCTTTGATAAAAGACCGACAACTTTTTGCTCTACTTTGCATGGAATACGATCCTACTACAGTTCGTATTAGTCTAGGAGCCAGATCAGGTTCCGTGTACTAGCTATAAAAATAAACTTTTTACAGCCATTTAAACATTTAATTTGTTGATAACAATTAAACTGACCACTTTCAGGCTTTGCGACCAAGTTTTTTGGATTCAGGAGGTCAAAATACTTTAGAATAAGTTGTTTGCAGCCGTGGCACTCTGGTTGGCAACGGAACCCTGTCTGGCTCCTAGACTAAAGTGCACGTGCAAATTAGAAGGTTATTGACCTCGACACAGGTTAGCCTAGGTCGGAAACACGTACCGAGTTGTTTATTTGTCTCCGTCCGATTGTATTTTTATCTTCTATTACTTACAGTCAATATTTAAATACTACATACATTTCACCCTCTCTTTATAATTTATCTAGTGAGTGTTGGTTTTTTATGTCATTATTTCTGTAATGAAATTGAAATGGTTATGAAATGAAATTTAAATTATTTGAACTCTTGGGGTTTTGTAATTTCAATATTAAATTTTATTTAAAGTGAAACAGAGCTAATTTCTTTGCAGCCATAATAGTCACATTTGGTCAGATGAAAACCCGCACACTACTCGTCGGTTTAGCTTTCAGAGGAGGTTGGGTGTCAATGTATGGACAGGAGTATATGGCGATCGTTTAATTGGGCCGCATTTTCTACCTGTACATCTGAATGGGCCGCGTTACTTTCAATTTTTAGTAGAAGGCTTACAGCAAATTAAAAAATTATCACTATGATGTTAATAAAAAATGATTTTTGGCAAGTCATGCTCAGACCTCCTCGAGGTTCTTGCTGGGCAACAATAACAATTTAATATGTTGATTGCATAATTATAAAAAAATAATTTATAGCATTTTAAATTATTATTGGCTGACGTGAGCAAACCGTTTATTTATTGTCTTTATATGTGCGAAAATATATAAATATGGCAACATTGCATCTAGGTCGCTTTGTTCATATCGTAGCCGGCTGACGTCAGCCGGTCAGTAACGGCCTGAAAAGGGTGTACTCATTTTTCTCTATCTGCTCTTAAAATTAATGACATTATGACTGAATCACCCTGTATATACGATATCGAAATTCGAGAAAAAATGGCAATAAAATGAGGCAAATTGGTCTCCTACAATTAAATGGGCACTAAACAGATACAATAATTACTCAACAAAGTAATCTCGGCTCGAAGAAACCAATGCTTCGGCGAATAACGGACTGTATAAGAAATAAATTAACAAAAAAATTAAAGGACTCACCTTTGGGCAAAACTGTTTCCGACAATCACTGTAGAACTCTATAGGATAAGGAAAAATGAGATGAGTTCACAATAATAATGATAATACTAAACTTAATCACTTGAAAAATAGAAAAATCTAGGTATCGCGTGATTCGTTTCATTTGTTCGATTCGAGACTGCCTGTTTACCTATTTACTGATAGAGATAATATGTAGATATATTTTAAGCTCTTTTAATTGTGGACAACCAATATTACCGTAATTTTAAGAATGCCTAAACAGATACCTTAAATTGTAGGTAATGTTAGAAAACCGGCACAATAAAATACACTTTTAAAACCAATTCACAAAATATATAGGTATTTCCACTTTATATACATGTTATTCAATCAAGATCTCAAATCAATCTTTCTAGTCCGACTCCCGGCGTTAGCAAAATCTTTGTTTTTGCTACGCCTGACCGAGTTAAGCTCTTGTATATGTGACCTTCCTCGTCAAAAAAGTTAGCAACCAAAAAAAAAAAAAATTGAAATGACAAAAACAAATTTATTTCAATAAAGCTCAATCAGAATGCAACATTTGTAATTATTCAAATCTTGTTAGTTCGTAGGCTTCCGCAGGTGTTATATGTGGTTGTAAAATTTTTCCGGGTTCCTTTCCGCGATAAATCTGCATGGTCCTCAAAAGAACCATTTGTTTGACGTTTCGGTAAAATCTCATTTACCATCTTCAGGTCTGCTTACTTCTGCTTCGCGTTACTACGTTCAACTTACTGAACTGAACTTACTGAGTAAACTGAACGTAGTAACGCGAAGCATAAGTAAGGAGACCTGAAGATGGTAAATGCGATTTTACTGAAACGTTGTCAAACAAATGGTTCTTTTGAGGACCATCGCGGAAAGGAACCAGGAGAAATTTTACAACCATATATATATATATACAGGGTGATTCAAAAAACCGCTGACAGACTTCTAGGGTAAGTAATACATGAAAAATTAAGACGAAAAGTCTTAATAAACATAGGGTCGCATATGCCTCCTTAACGAGATACAGGGCGTCAAAGTTTCCGTAAAATTAAAGCGTAAAAATGACAAAAAGANGTGGCGGTCGAAGCCCTATACAATTTAGGTATACCTACGCGGGGTACACGCGGAGCACAATACTCTTGTCTACGTGGGGAATCCTACATACCTACATGAAGATACCTGCATGGGGGCCCTAAGGGGCAAAGCCCTAGGTGGGGCAAAGTCCTAGGTGGGGGTCCCAGGAAGTACGCGCCTACGTGGGAGCCCTAGGGAGCACGCGCCTACGTGGGGGATTCTGCATACCTACGGGGAAATACCTGCATGGGGCCCCGAAGGGGCGAAGCCCTAGGTGGGGGCAAAGCCCTATGTGACTTCATTTGAATTCCCCGCCAAAAATGCTGCGCTCTGATTGGCTGGCGGGGAAGGGGAGGGGGGAGGGAAAAGGTGGAGGAGTGGGGGTAAAATTCGTCAAAAACTGCTAATATGAACCTTCATAAGAAAATACATGGGATTTTGGCGTGATACGAAGGTAGCCTATCTACTATTATCTTTATATTTTACGTTTATAGTGTATAAAATTATTTATTAATTTTACATTTTTATTTGCAATTTATATATTTTATTAATTTTTGAAAACATTAGTTATTTTGTCTTAAATATTTTGTATATATGAAATATAAAAAACGGGTCATCCCATTTATAAATCATGTTAAATACAGCCTTCCAAAACACTCCATATACTTCCATAATATTTTTAAAATGTCTTCTCCTTAAGGCACCGCTCGATACCCTAATGAAATAAGTATTTTCTATCTATATGACATAGGAGTAATATAATCACTATTAGTCCACCCTGTATGTATTGATTTAAGACAACATTTATAAATGAATATCTCTAATACAGAATCACTAAATATGTGGATGTAGTGAACAATGGTTAAAATAGTAAACGGTTTATAACATTTTATTTTTAAAAAATTCTTCAATATAATGATTTAACTAACCAAGAAAATGTTACAATATCATATCATTAATAAAATAATATTTAAAAATATATCAAATGCAACTGGTATCAGATTAATTATTTACCCAATCGAATATATTAAAGTTTTTAGTGCCACGGTGTAGTATATCTCTATACCCCACTCCCAGTCCGAAACATTCCGTAATTTATTTGTGGTGGGGCGCGATAGAATGAGAGCGACCCAACTAGTGGGGACTTTAAGTTGCCCTTCATTGTACCAAGTGCTAAGTAACTTTCAGGGGGAATAATTCACAGGTTTGAGGATGACATAAATATTTGGAGTAGATTATATTCACTGACATGGTAGATCGGAACCAGAATCTCCATATATATTACTGAACTTGATACGTAATTTTTCATGTGAAATAGAGTAAAAACTGAATTTTGATCCAGAGAGGGTAATTCCTCGGGATTATATAAAGTATACAGGATTTTGAAAATCTCAGCGATAGTTGATGGTGAAATTACATCGGAATGTACGAGGTTTTCCAACAAGTTGTTAATCTCTTCCATTGCATTTTGTGTTTCACTGGTAAATGATTTTCAGAACGGAAAGTTTCGTATTCAGCTGATCATTTATATTTGGTTGATTGCGAAATATAATTTTCAGTTTTTGTTCTAAAAGGTCTTTATCATCGGCGCTCATTAGACCGAATAACTCCGAATAAATATTTCCGACAAAATTAAAAATACCACGTTTTTCGCATTTTGTAGCGGTAGGGGAAATAATTTCAAATTATTTGTCTGATAACGTTCCGCAAGATAATGTGATTGGATATGCCAGAATTGTTTTTCTTTGGGTATACTTTCTGAAGATACAAGCAGTCTATTTATATGTTCTCCTATTTCCGTCAAGTTAAGGGCGTGAACAAAACAATGATAAAAGGATATAGTTTTAAGGGGACCTAGGCTTATAGGAAGGATAGGGTTCTTCAATATTTCTATTTCTGTTGTCGCGGTCGTGATTTATCTTTTCGTTACGCATCTGTTTACCTTGGTTCAGTCTGTTTTTTATTTGCTCATTAAGTTTTTCAGATAATTCTCTATGTAGTCTTGGGAAGTTTCAACTTCGTTAAGGATAGGTGAAGTATCGCTATAGATAGAGGGAAACAGTATTGAAAAAGGGGTTTGCTGTGTGGCAGAGTGGATAGAGTTATTGTAAGAAGTTATTGCTATCTTCATTAAGTATTCTAGGGGTTTATGTGGGTCTTCCATTTTTAATATACGTATAGATTCTAACAGTGTAGAGTGGAATCTCTCTACAGGACTATTACTTTGAGAGCTTTGTGTGGAGGTAACATGAATTTTAATATTATGCAACTGACAGAATTGTTTAAAAAGAGCATTAACGAATTCCTTACCAGGATAATGAATTATGCATTTAGGGGTTCAAAGAAGGATGTGAAAGTAGTTAGTCCTTGGATAGTATCGAGAGGATTTTTAGATTGGATATTTATTGTTTGTCCGAACTTCGAGAAGGGGTCAAGTAAAGTTAGGAAAATGTCTTTATTAATAAAGAAGAGATCTATATGAAGGGTTTCGAGTGGCTTGGATGAGGTTGGCGTACTTTGGATTTTAACCCTTTGCGGGTTTCTATCATATTTGGCTAAGTTGCACGGTTCGCACTTGGTTATATAGTTATGAACGTGGGCCGACAAATGTGGCCAATAGATTTTTTTATAAGTCGTTTAGTAGTCTCATTAATTCCCCTATGGGTGGTTTTTGATTCATAAAAGAATTTAATTTGATCCATTTGTTCATCTCTTGAAATTAATTGTTTTAACAGTGTTTTAGAGATAACTATTTTAGTTTCGCGAGCAAAGCTTTTAGCCAATATTCTGAGAACCTTCTCTTTAATTTTATCCGAGTGAAAGTAGAGTCAGGTCGTCTCGTGTACGTTTAGATATCTTTTTAGTATATCAGTAAGTTCGTCGTCAGATATAGAGGTGTGGCAAACTAGGGTAGTCCTTATTTTATCAGAAAATGGTTTTGATGTATGAGTTCCAAAACGGCTAGGCATATTTTGGGTTTCATGGATAAATGGGCGCCCTAGATGCAACGTTGGTATATTTATATATTTTCGCTCATATAAAGACAATAAATAAACAGTTTGCTCACGTCAGCCAATAATAATTTAAAATGCTATAAATTATTTTTTATAATTATGCAATCAACACATTAAATTGTTATTGTTGCCCAGCAAGAACCTCGAGAAGGTCTGAGCATGCCTTGCCAAAAATCAGTTTTTATTAACATCATAATGTTAATTTTTTAATTTTCTGTAAGCCTTCGGGCTTACAGCAAATGTTCAAATACATTACCGTTACCGTCTATGCACAAGTGTACACGTTGAATAGATGAGCGGCGGATGCGATGGAATGAACCAGGGTTGTTACGTATTTCTTCAGCGGCATCTTCGATACGATTCCGCAACTGTTCTACATTCTCTACCTCGGTGTGATACACGACAGATTTCATATAACCCCATATACAAAAGTCCTTAGGATTATGGGCCCCCATGTCCCTATCCACCGATTGGGACATTGATCGTCTAAAAATCCACGGACATCGCGAGCAAAATAGGCCGGATCTCCGTCGTGCATATACCACATATCCCGTAGCATCTAAAGGGGAAGGTTTCCAAACAATTCTACTAAAAATTGAAAGTAACGCGACCCATTCAGATGTTTAGGTAAAAAATGCGGCCCAATTAAACGATCGCCATATACTCCTGCCCATACATTGACACCGAATCTCCTTTGAAAGCTAAACCGACGAGTAGTGTGCAGGTTTTCATCTGACCAAATTAGCTCTGTTTCAATTTAAATAAAATTTAATATTGAAGTTACAAAACTCCAGTTCAAGTAATTTAAATTTCATTTCACAACCGTTTCAATTTCATTACAGAAATCATGACATAAAAAACCAACACTCACTAGATAAATTATAAAGACAGGGTGAAATGTATGTAGTATTTAAATGTTGACTGTACGTAATAGAAGATAAAAAAACAATTGGACGGAGACAAATAAACAACTCGGTATGTGTTTCCGACCTAGGCTAGCCTGTATCTAGGTCAATAACCTATCTGACCCACTTTTAATTTGCACGTGTACTAATAGTCTAGGAGCCAGATAGGGTGCCGTGGCCAACAGAGTGCCATGGCTGCAAACAACTTATTTGTAGTATTTTGAGCTCCTGAATTTAAAAAACTTGGTCGCAAAGCCTGAAAGTGGCGAGTTTAATTATTATCAACAAATTAAATGTTTAAATGGCTGTACAAGTTTTTATTTTTATAGCTAGTAAACGGAACCCTATCTGGCTCCTAGACTAATACGAACTGTAGTAGGATTGTATTCCATGCAAAGTAGAGCAAAAAGTTGTCGGTCTTTTATCAAAGGAAAATGAATGTAATGAATGGGGATGATTGTTTTTCAATGTACGGTTATTACAATTTATCACTTTTAATATTATTAACGTTTTCACGTTTTATAATTTATTATGTTAAATAATACACAGTTTTAGTATTTCAATTTATTATTCAATATGCAGTTGCGTATAACCAAAGTTTACATATTAAATGTAAACTTTAGTGTAAATATAAACTTTGGTGTAACCTAGATAGGTACTTATTGTTTTTGAGAAAGTAATATGTCTTTTACCTGTTTAAAATGTCAGCACGAGTAAAACAGCGTTTTTCCGTCCAGCGCACTTTGTTTTAAGAATAAAAATAAAGTTAGCGTCTGCTGGACTTCGATTTAGCTACAACTGCAAAATTCAAGACGATTGGGGAAATCAGCTGATTCTAAAGCTTGAACTTTTTGGAAATGGTACGAGTTGAGTGAAATCTAGCGCAATGTCCGCTAAACTTTGCTTTGTGATATCTCCAGTCGCCTTGAAATTGTTCTTGTGGAAATAGTAGGCTGCTCCTCGACTAAATTTAAAACAGCCTCTATCACATTTAAGTGATTTTGTCGATGTCCTGCACGTTCGCTGCGCAGTATGGTATGATAGATGCAGTTGGAAAAATGCGGGAGATATGGACGGTGGTAGATTTGAATAAATGTTTTAAATTGTTAATGGTTTTGTAGCCGTGTGTAGTGTATTTTGTATATTCGGGTATTTAGTAGTGTGCCGACTTTTTTATTTGATAAAATATGGTATGCCTACAAACAACTCTGCTTTATTTATTTTCTTTTAACAAAAGTTGACTTCGAGAAGTCAGGCTTGTTAAAACATTCTGCACTAAGTTAATACAATTGTTAAAATTATTTATAATAAAATGCAGCATGCTCCTTTATTTACTTGAATACGTTTAACAGTAAATTTGAATCACACATTATGATGTGAACTTGGCAACGCTGTTCGCTTTAGCCGACAACTATTCGTGACATTACGTTACAATTTTTAAAAGTAGAGTAAAAATTTTTTTCCGATTTTCTGTCTTTATTAAGCCTTCCGAATACGTGGTTAATGACATTATGACCGAATCACCCTGTATACATTGAGGGTAATATTTTTCAACAATATCTAGGCGAATCATGGTCTTAGGGGAGCCGGAGTCAATAAGCAATTTTAAAGGCGGGTTTTGGATTTTGATATAAGAAAGTGGTGAAGCTAAGGTAGAATTATTTTCAAAGATCATTTTTCTGGGTTTAAATTCGAGGCTCTTTTCCGAAAATTTTCGGGTGCAGTATGTGGAGTAGTTTGCTGGAGGTACTGCTGGAGGATAATTAGGATAATATTCTCCGAAATCATGGCTTTCGGCTTGTGATTCATATTCATGACAATAATGTTGAACATTGTGAGGGAGGTTCTGATATTTGGTTATTGAGGTACTAGAGGTATCCATTGGTTCAGGTTCAAATCGTTCCTTGT
This sequence comes from Anoplophora glabripennis, assembly GCF_000390285.2. Taxonomy (NCBI): domain Eukaryota; kingdom Metazoa; phylum Arthropoda; class Insecta; order Coleoptera; family Cerambycidae; genus Anoplophora; species Anoplophora glabripennis. The sequence continues at coordinate 47,798 of NW_019417422.1, read as the reverse complement.
CGTTTGGGTATGGTTTCATGAAGCGAGGTTGTTGGTTCACTGGTCTTCTAGGAGGTAACAAGGGTTTAGGTTGGTCATAGGGACGCCTTATAGGTGGCTGGGTTTGTCGTGAAGAAGGTTGAGATAACGGAAATTGTCTTGGTGAAAAATCAGGATGTTGATTCGAATAATATTGGGGTTTATAATCATAACTTGGTGTAGGGGGTAAGTTTTGTCTAACAGGTGGTATAGGAAGTCTTTGTTGTGAAGTTTGGGGAGGACGATGGTTCATGTTTTTGTATTCGAAATATGTTTCAAGTTCAAGTATGGCCTGGACTACCGATCCTATATCATTTAAATCAGGTCTGGACAGTATAATTGTTTCGAAATTCTGTGGAAGGTTACTCTTTAATATGGTTGTTGACCAAATATCAAAAAGTAGATAATATAATTCTACACCTACTAACTAGTTTTATATACAATTAGAGATTAAGAAATGCGTAAGAACAGTTTTAAGATAATTATTTAAAACTGATTTTTTTATAACATTTCTAAACGGCTGTGATGTCATAAGGGGCACCTTGTAGTGAAATTATATGTAAATGATTGCGTAAAGGAAAAAAATTGGAAGAAGACGCTCTGTCAACAGTGTCAATAGTGTCAGTCTGTCAGTGAGACTGTCGTATTAAATATTTTAAAGTCTATGAGTTATTTTCCTTAATCTTCAAATTGCTTTATTAAGTAAAATTATTATTTAGTAATAATCATTTAATAGCTTCCCTTATAATTAAAGCGGGGTGTATCGGGATTTGTGAAAGCTACTTCGCAAATTTTACCAAAAATTGATATTTTTATGATCATGAATTGAATTTTTAAAAAGAGACGAGCGTTTTAATATTGGCGAAATCAGAGGTATAAAAGCAGTCAGGTAAGAATCAACATATTTAATGAATTATTTTATTGTGTTTATTTATAGAAAATAAATATTTATTTATGGAAATTTATAGTGCAGTTCGGGAGTCTTATGGAGACAATGCAATTGGCTATGGAATGTGGAACAAAACACCACTTAAATAGGGCAGCAGGGTTTGATGGCCAATTTTGACATATTTTCTTCTTCTTTAAAATTATGCAATAGGATCGCTACTAGCTTCTTGTTCAATTGCCCCTTATGACGTCAGACTAGTTTTTAAGTAACGCAAAAATTCATAGATGATTTCTACCACTAATTTGTCATATATTTAAAATTTGACTATACAGGCAGATTCTTTTATATAAAATCTTTGGCTCAACAACAATTTGTATATGGTTTGTTTTTGTAGTGGACAACCCTATTTATTCAAAAGCAAGGAAGTATAAACTAGTTGAAGGGATGCCCTTTCTTGCGGATCGGTATATAATAATTGTATTATCTGGACAATTTTTGAGCGCATACTCAGAATTTTGTTACAAAAATTTTGTAGTGGTTCGCGGATATCACACTGCAACAGGCAAATTTCGTCCTGCCAAGTTTGAAGTGATTTATGATCACTAAAATTTTGTATTAGAAGGTTTCTAATTTCTTGCCAAGTATTTATCTCAGGTCTGCCCAAGATAAGTGTTTTTGCCTGTCCTTTTAGATTGCTTTTGATTATGTTTATAACCAGGCGCGATTGTATGTTGGTCGGTTGAGGTAGGTCTAAAGCGGTTATGAATGTTTCAACAGATTCTAAAAATTGAGTCAATTCGATTTCCGAACCATCAAAAGGTTGTATTGTGGAATTTAGGAAACTCAACTGTTGCGGGTCTAATTCTTTTGATTGCGAAACAGCTTGGCTGGTACTCGCGTTTGGTTGCGGGTGTGACATGGTATTATTTTCCATGTTTCCTTGTATAGATAAGTTAGTTGTAAATGATTCAGCGAAACACGATTCACTATCAGTTTCTGATTCTAGCGGACTGAGCGTCCTTGCAAGTCTAGCAGGAACTCGATACGGCACAAAAGATTTATGCATATGTTGAGATCAACAACTTTACGATAAAAATTTTAATTATCTTTCTCAATTATACTTTCTTAACTTTAACTTATTACTAAGCAGGATGATTCTAATCCTAACCTACCACTGTCAATATGCGTTTGAACGGGATAGGGAGTCAAGTACAAGCACTTGGTACTTACCAGCGTAGATCTGGTTCCAGGAAATTTCCCTAAGGATGCAGCCGACAGGTCTGATGGTAATCCAAATAGAAACACAAACGACGGGACGGACCTACTCAATGCATCACTTCACTTCCGTGATTTACACACGAACGAGCTTACTCAATTCAGCACTTCACTATTATCCCGACGCAGTCACACTACTCACATGTAGTTCGTAGTTCTGCACTTACCAGGTCAGGGTTCCCAACGTAGAGTTCGAGGATTCAGTATCTCTGATCAGAAGATCTCCTACCTTCACTCCAATTAACGACCGAAGGAGTTAACTGACAATCCTACCGACTGCGCCAATTTCGTACTTGAGATTTGGGTCCTTGGAATAATGAGCAGAGCTTTCGAGAACAAGTTTATTACGTACTAGATACAGACTGGCGCACGGGAAGCATACAGTTGGTTTTATATCTGCGGTATGCTTCCGTTGCATTTTCTTTTTGATAAAACAATAGAAAAACTACGTTACTTATACTACGTGATAAAACATAATGGGAGGCAAAAAATAGAAAAGCGTGATATTGAATCAATCACATGATTTTCAATATAGATAGACATATTATATGTAGTATGCTTTGAATATTTATACAGGCTACTTTAAATTTAAATGTCTATGGACATTGGTAGGAAAACAAGACATACATATAAATACGCATCTAAAAAAATATGCCAAAGGAGTCTTACCCTTGCAAAATTGTAACCGACAACTGTTTCGAGTATGGTCGGATAAATTCTTATGCTAAGTAATCTTAACCTAATTTTATTTACAAAGGAGCTAATGTTGATCTGTCGAATCGGTGGAAAAAGAAATAGGTTGAATCTTCGAAATTATTAAGTGCTTGGTACTTATCTGTGACGCCTTAAGATATAACAGGACACGCGATGAGGTGGTAAGTACCTTTTCCACGGGACGAGGGATGATCGCTTGCCAAGTGGATTGTATTTAAATCTGTAGCGGTTTATTTTCCGACCGATGACGAAACTCTGGCATACAAAACTCTGGCTTACAAAACTCGTTAGGGGACTTCTCAAAAAAAAAAAAATTAACGTAGGTCAAAAAACTACTACCTCCCAGGTAAAACGTCTAAAAGTAGATAAAAACAAATAAGTAACGTTAGTAGATAGGCTATGTTCATACGGAGCCAAAATCCCATGTATTTTCTTATGAAGGTTCAGTTTGCAAATTTTTGACGAATTTTACCCCCTCTCCTCCATTTTAGGCCACGCCCATCGACCAATCAGAGCATAGCATTCAAATTGGCCACGTCTCTCGACCAATCAGATCGCAGCAATTTGGCGGTAAATTTAAAATCGAGTAACGATCAATGAGAGTGCGGCAATAAAATTGGCGGTAAATTCAAATTTCTAGATTTAAACGTTTGTGCAATAGAGATCGGAGTGAAGGAGAGAGGTGGGCTGCAATTGGCGGTAAATTTAAAGTAGGTTTCGAATTTTATTTAAATTAAAAAAGTTTTGCTCTGAGTTTCGAACCCCGAATCTTTGGATTGCAAAGCGAGCACGTTACCTCTAGACCACCGTAGTAGCATTTAACAACAGGAATAATGTGGTTGATATATTGATGTTAAATAATATTTCAGCTATTAGTATAAAATTTACGGTTGGGTAGCACTTAAAATCTGATGATAACAGATTTAATTACTAGAAGAATTCCATGCTATTTAGGAAATGAGTTAATATGAACAAAAATAAAATATGTTTAATACATGCGCAGTACATACTTGTAATTAGTGCCTTATTGGTGGTAAATTCAAATTTCTAGATTTAAACGCTTGGGCAATAGAGATCGGAGTGAAGGAGAGAGAGGAGAGAATTTTATTTAAATTAAAGAAGTCTTGCTCTGTCTGAGATTCGAACCCCGAACCTTTGGATTCTAAAGCGAGCCCGTTACCTCTAGACCACCATAGTATCATTTAACAACAGGAATACTGTGGTTGATATATTGAATATTTCATCTATTAGTGTGAAATTTCATAATCTTAAGATGAGAATTTCATAGCTCCGTTCAGGTCTCTTAAACGAAAAAACATGAGCATTAGCACCTTATATTTCGCTAACGGTTTGAAATAAATAGCTGTGTCACTAAAATTGGGTTAAGATATTTACGAAACATCAATTTTTTTACAAAAGTTTAACACGAAAACGAAGCATTGTCTTAAAATCACTGTCAAATTTATTGTACATACTTAATTAACACCCTATATAACATTATCTATTTAATTACTAGAAGAATTCTATGCTATTTAGAAAATGGGTTTAATAGAAACCGTTGTTATTATTATCTTAATAATGTCGTGTCATCTGTATATATATCTTAAGTTCGTATTATAGCTCATGTGACCAACGCTAACTACTTATTCTTTTAAATATCAAATTGTATTGAAAAAGCAAAGAGAACGTATTAAGGAACAAACCAACAGATATAAAAACCTTTTAAAATCTAAGAGTTGTCATGTCACTTCTTTAAGAACATCCTGTAGACTGCTGCTGCTGCTTCTGAAGTGGCCTGAAGAATGTAGGTACCTAGAGGAGAGGAATGGAATGAGAAAGAAAATCTCAGTATGTGTACACCGTTTATTAAGACTGCTTCTTAAAGCTGTTAAAAATTCAGATTCAATAGGTACTAGTTTAATATTAGAACGAGAGAGAGAGAGAGGGATAACAAATGGTATTGTTACCTTTATACATGTGTCATCACAAAGCACGACAACAGTCGGGGTTCATTGGCTAGAAATTGAGTGGGTATATGAAACAAATATCAAAAATTCAAACACAGCTCCGTTCAGGTCTCTTGAACGAAAAAACATATGCATTAGCACAAGATATCTTATATTTCGCTAACGGTTTGTGTCACTAAAAGCATGATTCATGTATACAAAATCCAGGCAACAGACATGCGCATATTTGTACATCTACCGGATGTGTTTTTTTTTTAAGTACAACAACTCTTGTAACGTATATACAAGTTGCCTGATTCAGAGAAAATGGGGGAATTGAATTGTTAGATTGTTACTGAATGGTAAAGTCGATCCCTTCATATATACTTTAGTTATAGGAGTAAAGACCATTACATATATTTTTTTTTATAAAAATACACTATAAATATGGAGAAGAAATGCCGTCGGATGGAATATCAGTTATAATGTAAAAAGTGGCTATTATATTTGTTGCATAAATTGTTAGGTAAAGGGTGAGATGTAGAATATTTTTTCATTGCTGATTTTTTCTCTTAAACATGATATTTAGTTTTTATTTCAACTTCAGATCTACATCTATATCGTATGAGTAAAATGACAAAATAGAACAAGTTAAATCACTAATTTAATTAATGATGCAGTTATGAAGGATTTTGATTATTTTTCAAAAAGTTGTAGGAAAAGATAAAGTTATTGTACCGCTTTTTATATAAACATTATTTTGAACGAAAATAATTCATTTACATAAGATTTGCCGTTTTACTACAAATTGATGGTTTTGTAAAAGTCGAAATGTTTGTTATGTTGTATATGTTACGTTGAGAATATTAATTTTCAAGTAATTTAATGATAATATACTATACATATATTATCGTCAACAATTAAAGTTCCTTAGTAAAAGTGTTTATCTAGTTTAATACTACTAGATTTATCCTAGATTAAACATTTAAAGAATACATATATTTATACGAGGTGTAACCAAAATGCTTGTCCAAACTTGAATAACAGATTCTATTTCACAAATTCCTGGTGCAAAATGACATTCGAGCTGAACTTGGTAAATATAAAGATCACATTATGAACTGAGATCACATGAGCAACCATTGAGATTGATGTTTAGAATATGGACAAAAATAAAAAATATGTTTAATGCATGCGCAGAACATACTTGTAATTAGTGCCTTAGTTTCTTCAAAATCGCAATGTTAGCATAAATCATGATAAGAGAGGTCAATGAACTCCAAACAGCATTACATCATTCTAATACGGTATTGCATCATTCGATTTAGGTTCGATCAGCACCACATTGAAATTGATGGGGGATTTAAAATATATGTAATATTAAAAAAATTGCTGCATAGTAGATCTCGGGATGATGGGGATTGGCGGTAAATTCAAAAACTGAAATAATAGAAATAATATATATGTGACAAAATATATGTGTAAAACGTGTAATTAATTACTTTAAAATCAGTAAGTCAACACAAATCATACTTATAAGGAAGGTCAATGAACTCCAAACAGTATTACATCATTCTTATTCGGAATTGCATCAATATCAGCATATGAGTGGAATTAGCGGGAAATTCAAATCAAAATTTAGAAGTATTATCTTATGATTTTTATAATTATTTCGATGGCTATCATGATATGAAAAAATTCAACATGATTATCGATCTACCTAATAATAAACTGATAGAACAAAATTTCCGGCTTCATTATCGTGTTGGTACTTGACACTGAATTCGTTTACGAATATTCTTCAATTATTTTACCACATTTTATGTAGAATTCCGGAGATACCCAGCAAGCAATATCCAGGAACAAGTCTTCTCGCACATACGTCCCAGAAATAATCGTATTGTATACGGGGTTCTTATTACCCGTTACTGTTTGCAAGAGATAATAGTCCCCAACACTTTCTGATGCATAATATCACATAAGTTCTTTCGATCTTTTATTACGTAGCCAAGTAGATGGCGCGGGTATTGTTTATCAAATAAAAAATTTAATTACTAGAAGAATTCAAAGCAATATAGGAAATTTGTTTAATAGAATTGGCGATAAATTCAAAATTAATTGTTAACAAAGGAAATAAAATATATGTAACATTAAAAATTAAATGCTTGCATAGTAGATCTCGGCATGAGGGGATTTGCGGTAAATTCATAAACTAAAATAATAGAAATAAGATATGTGAGAAAATATATGTGCAGAACATGTAATTAATTACTTTAAAATCAATAAGTCAACACAAATCATACCTATAAGGGAGGTCAATGAACTTCAAACAGCATTACATCGTCCTTCTTCGGAATTGCATCAATATCAGCATATGAGTGGAATTAGCGGAAAATTTAAAACTAAAGATGAATAATGGAAATAGCATATGTGTTGAAATTATAACGCATGCGTATAAGCATTTGATTAGACGGGGCTGGCGGTAAGTTCAAAATTATAAATTAACAGAAAATACAATAATAAAATTAACATGTTATCTCAGTAAGAAGTGTAATTAGATACCTAATAGTTTAATCCAGATACGGGTCTTAAGCATGCAAGTAGAAATTAGGACATTATTTTATATTAAAAGTACATACAGGGAATTTTGTTTAAAACGTGATTATCGAGAGGTGAGAAGAATAGAATTTTGGAGAGGGAAGTGATAAATTCTTATCGTTGTAATGTATTTCATTTATTTCAAAAGGTAATAACGGCCAGTGCGCTAATGATTTTGTGCAATATGTCTGTCCCAGTTAAATACAAAAGTATCAAATGTGTTGGTGAAACGGAACTACCGAACACAAAATATCTTCTCATCAGGTATTGCATCATTCGATTCGAGGTCACGTGATCGGCCGTTGATATTGAGGTTCAAATTTAAATATGAACAAAAATAAAATATGTTTAATACATGCACAGAACATACTTGTAATTTAATAACTTAATTCCATTAAAATTACCATGTTGGCATAAACTGTAATCTGATATCTACAAGAGAGTAAAAGAGGTCAATGAGCTCCAAACACTATTACATCAATCCCATCAGATATTGCGTCATTCGAATTGAGGTCACGTGATCAACCGTTGATATTGAGATTCAACGTTAAATATGAACAAAAATAAAATATGTTTAATACATGCGCAGAACATACTTGTAATTAGTATCTTATTTCCATTAAAATCCCCAAGTCAGCAAAAATTGTAACCTAATAGAAACAAGAAATATATACTTATTATTTTATTTTTATAGCTTATTACAATACACAGTTAAATTGCTACAATGGCATCAAGTTCTTTTTAACAGAAAGTACAAAATTTTATATGCATTCCACAAATACAACAGACTTCCAAGTGACCGCAAGGTAGAAAAATTACGTTTCGTTGTCGCCTTCTACATATTTGGCAAACCTTTTCAGGCGGTCCCCAACATTCGTCCTTAGGAATGGAATTTCACATTACTTCGATTGGCCTGTTACCAGACATTACACTCTTTAAAAGCACTTATTGCTACACATGATTATGATATACTGAAGAATAATCGAACATCTAATGATTAAATTTACAGAACAAAAGTTGTGTTTTTAGTCGCTCTGTTCCTTGATAACAATTTGAATATTGCCCATTGTAAGTTGTTACAATCAGTGGTATTATACAATGGAGGTGGTAGGATTGTAATTCTTGAAGGTGCTGCGCTACTAAACCGTATGTTGTTGTTGATACCAATCAATCTGGAGAGCTGCGGCAAAGATGTGGCGTTTATGCTGTTTTCGCTACATTAACTTAATACCATAATACTTTTGAATGATTTTTGCGATGCTCTTCAGTACTAACGCAATTGTAGCAACTGTTATAAAGTAAATAAGCCCAGAAATTGTATTCATATCTGTTTTCGTAGCCTCAGACGCCACGATGAGTGCGTCTACATATACATCTTCATAATCGGAGCAGTTTAAAATAGGTAATGGTCTCCAGACATCGAAATCTCCAATCGATTTATCTTGAAATGTTATTCTCAACTTGTAGAATTTAGAATCTTCCGGAATTGGTGCCCCGAAGACCCTCAACTTTCCACCATTAACTACTGTATGCCTCATCTGAGTTAACGTATGCGGACACGTATCACTTTCGCTGGCATTTCGGTAGCACACATACATTTCTTCTACGTTGTGTATATCATGTACATATAACACATTTTGTAGTACTGCAGTTAAAATTATGAAATTGAAACGTAAAACGGCCATCGTTGTTAAGCAACAGACCACTGCCTATAAACGAATGAGCTACATAATAATTTGTAAAGCCATATAACTGGTGTTTCTTATACCTGAAAAGTAGAGGGATAAAGGAAATAAAACAAACAAGGATAAGTAAACATATATTAAGCATATTAAAATATAATAAATGTATTATGACGTAATTGGTACAATTCTTGTAGATGTAGGTCCATCCTTCGTTGCAGAAAATTGATGAGGATTCGTAAATACGTCATCCCACTTATCTTGAATATTCATCTTTTGAAACTGTTTAGTCACTTCACACTGGCTATCGTAGTGTGTTATTTCGGATTTTAATTGGCGAATTTTTTCAAGGTGTTTATCTAATAACAGCTCGAGAATTTTGTAAGTTGTTTCAATTCTCCTTTTAAATCTAAGTCTGTCCACAGCGAAATATTCCCAGTATCTACGCCGAGCTGCAGTAGATGCAAAAGTCCACGTTTTCATTAGATACACTTTATTTTTAGATTCGTTGAAAGTAACTGTTTTCTTCTTCATTGCTGCAATAGGTTGTATATCCAAAGGAAAAGATCCTCGCAGTTCCTCCTGCTACATCTGAATGTTTTATTTGGATTCATATGATATTATTATATTAAATATTATTTTTAAGCTAAATTCTTTACGATTTCGCTAAGTGGGAAGTGTTCGTGTACGATTATACAATAGGCGCTGGTATTATCAGGAAAACCTTGTGCTGTTTCAAATGTCCAATCTTACGTCCACGATAGATGATTTTATGCTTTCGTTATAATAGTCTGATTTTTACTGTGAGGATGAAGCATCAATGCTAGTTAATAGAGCCATTCTGAACAACCACTACGTTTGAAAAGGATGTGTAAGATCTATTGGGACCACCAAAAATTTTAAAACAACATTCGTAGGAAGACATCTCGATCGCAACTGACTGGTATATGATAGGAGAAGGTAGTATCCAGCATAAACATAAATCGTTCATGGTAGACGATTATAATTCTGTACACAGATCGGCCATCTAAAGACAAATGAAGATGATGAGGTGGAGATGATTGGTAAGTTACTGAATTATTCCCATATCATGTAGCTTGTTGATAATGCCACTACAGAGGTGATGTTCTTTAATTAAACGACACTCTTCGATATAATAGTGTCACGAAATTTACGTGGTGACAAAACCCTGGGTTCGATTAATTAATACACTTCTTGATAATTAACTATTTATTAATTAATTACACCAACTAATTACGATTATCACTATACTGCACAATACTTCACTTTGCAACCGCTTTAATAATACTTCCAAACACCCCGAATGCTTTACCAATACTCGTACTAATACCACTCCATACAAAACAAGCAAATTTATTTATACCCTCAACGAAAAATCTAGACGTGCCGCGTTAAATCTAAGAATGCTTCCAAACAATTTTCGGCGGTTCGGTTCGCTTCGCTTCGGTTCGACCGTGGGTCGCCCATGGTCGTCCCATTGGGATTTTCGTAACATCACCCCCCCTCCTAATTCTGATCGTCCCGATCAGACTCTTCGTCACCATGGTACGCCATCAACCGGTTCAAGTGAACTACCTTCATCTTGCTTTTGGGGCTGCGCTGGATCCTGTACACCAAATCATTAATCCTCTTGATCACTGTATATGGTCCCTCCCATGATGGTGTCAATTTCGGTGATATCCCCTTTTTCCTTTGCGGATTATAGAGTCAAACTCTGTCACCTTCCTGGAATACTGCGGAGTTTGCTCTAAGGTCATATCGTGTCTTCATCCTGTCGGTCGCTATATTGATTCGCTCCCTAACCTCGTCGTGAACTTCCAGTAATCTTTTTCGCAGTTGGTCAGCGTAATCGTGTACCTCTCTATTTACTCTGTTAGGCGTTCCAAATTCCAGGGGAGTCTTAATTCTTTGCCGAAAATAATCCTCGCCGGTGTCAAGTCGGTGGTGTCGTGGACAGCTGATCTATATGCCATCAAGAAGAGGGGAAGATGTTCATTCCAGTCTCGCTGATGTGAATCCACGACCTTCGGCAGGTGCTCTTCCATGGTTCTGTTAAATCTTTCTACCATTCCGTCTGATTGGGGATGTAATGGTGTCGTTCTAGTCTTGTTGATGCCCATCATTCCGCAAACCTTCTGGAATACTTTAGACTCGAAGTTGCGGTCCTGGTCAGAATGTAATTCCAAAGGAATACCAAATCTGGTAAACACATTGTCCACCAGCTTCCTTGCCACGGTGGACACCTCCTGGTTGGGGATGGCGAAAGCTTCTGGCCACTTGCTAAAGTAGTCCATGGCAACTAAGATGTATTTGTTGCCCCTGTCGGTTACATGAAATGGACCAGCTACGTCGATGGCAGTTCTCTCGAATGGAAGTCCCACATTATATTTCCTCATCTCTCCCCTAGCACGCGTCCTAGGTCCATTACTGGCCGCACACGTATCACACCTGCGGCACCAAGCCTTAACATCTTCATAGCAATTTACCCAGTAAAACCTCTCGCGGATCTTGTCCAGTGTTTTATTTACTCCAAGGTGTGCGCCAGCTTTGCCATTGTGAATTTCTTCGAGAATTTTAGGGATTCTCTTCTTTGGCACCAATAATTGCGATCTGGTCTCCTTTCCGTTAGCACTTTCCCATATTCTCTTGAGTAGACCGTCTTCTACTCGAAGAGACTTCCATTGGGCCATAGTGCTTTGTAAGTAAGTCCCTTCATTTTCTTCCTTGAGGTGTAAAATTGGTCCAATGTCCGGGTCCTCCAGTTGGTCTGCCCTGCACTGTTTCGTTGTCCATTCTTCATCTGCTACTACCCCGACACGACAAATGGTTGGTATGCCTTCGTGTTGTTCGATCTTCGTACAATGTCTGCAGTCCTGTTGACAGGGTCTTCTTGACAGAGCGTCTGCGTTCTTATGTAGTCGTCCCGATCGATGTTGAATTTTGAAGTTATATTGTTGTAGCTTTTCCAACCATCTTGCTATTTGACCTTCTGGAGTCTTCATACTCAAGAGCCACTTAAGGGCGGCATGGTCAGTCCTAATGACAAATTCTTGCCCATACAAATACTTATGAAAGTGGTCCACGGCTTTGACAATACCCAGTAGTTCCTTTCTCGTTATACAATGATTTCTCTCGGGTTTGGAAAGAACTCGACTGAAATATTCGATGACACGTTCTTCTCCTTCCTGCACTTGTGACAAAACTGCACCGATTCCGATGTTACTAGCATCTGTATCCAGAACAAACTTTCCGTGTGTTTTAGGGTAACTCAATACCGGGCTGGAGCAAAGGGCTGCTTTAAGTTTCCTGAATGCATTGTCGCATGCCGAATTCCAAGTGTATGCTGTTTTATCTTCTGTCAGTCTATGAAGTGGGGCTGCAATATTGGCAAATCCTTCGACAAACCTCCGGTAGTATGTACACAAGCCAAGGAAGCTTCTAAGTTCATGTTTGTCCTTTAGCTTAGGCCAGTCTCCAATAGCTTGAATTTTGGTAAAATAATTGAAGAATATTCGTAAACGAATTCAGGGTCAAGTACCAACACGATAATGAAGCCGGAAATTTTGTTCTATCAGTTTATTATTAGGTAGATCGATAATCATGTTGAATTTTTTCATATCATGATAGCCATCGAAATAATTATAAAAATCATAAGATAAGACTTCTAAATTTTGATTTGAATTTCCCGCTAATTCCACTCATATGCTGATATTGATGCAATACCGAATAAGAATGATGTAATGCTGTCTGGAGTTCATTGACCTTCCTTATAAGTATGATTTGTGTTGACTTATTGATTTTAAAGTAATTAATTACATGTTCTACACATATATTTTGTCACATATATTATTTCTATTACTTCAGTTTTTGAATTTACCGCCAATCCCCATCATCCCGAGATCTACTATGCAACCATTTTTTAAATATTACATATATTTTAAATCTCCCATCAGTTTCAATGCGGTGCTGATCGAACCTAAATCGAATGATGCAATACCGTATTAGAATGATGTAATGGTGTTTGTAGTTCATTGACCTCCCTTATCATGATTTATGCTAACATTGCGATTTTGAAGAAACTAAGGCACTAATTACAAGTATGTGCTGCGCATGCATTAAATATATTTTTTATTTTTGTCCATATTCTAAACATCAATCTCAATGGTTGCTCACGTGATCTCAGTTGATAATGTGATTTTTATATTTACCAAGTTCAGCTCGAATGTCATTTTGCACCAGGAATTTGTGAAATAGAATCTGTTATTCAAGTTTGGACAAGTATTTTGGTTGCACCCTGTATAAATATATGTATTCTTTAAATGTTTAATCTAGGATAAATCTAGTAGTATTAAACTAGATAAACACTTTTACTAAGGAACTTTAATCGTTAACGATAATATATGTATAGTATATTATCATTAAATTACTTGAACATTAATATTCTCAACATAACATATACAACATAATAAACATTTCGACTTTTACAAAACCATCAATTTGTAGTAATACGGCAAATCTTATGTAAATGAATTATTTTCGTTCAAAATAATGTTTATATAAAAAGCGGTACAATAACTTTATCTTTTCCTACAACTTTTTGAAAAATAATCGAAATCCTTCATAACTGCAACATTAATTAAATTAGTGATTTAACTTGTTCTATTTTGTCATTTTACTCATACGACATAGATGTAGACCTGAAGTTGAAATAAAAACTAAATATCTGGAATTATTATTATTTTTGCTCCAATTTTATTCTAAAGCATAGTGATCTTAAAGTTTTACTTATATCATGTTTAAGAGAAAAAATCAGTAATTAAAAAATATTCTACATCTCACCCTTTACCTAACAATTTATGCAACAAATATAATAGCCACTTTTTACATTATAACTGATATTCCATCCGACAGCATTTCTTCTCCATATTTATAGTGTATTTTTATAAAAAAATAGATGTAATGGTCTTTACACATACTCCCATAACTAAGGTATATATGAAGGGATCGAATTTACCATTCAGTAACAATCTAACAATTCAATTCCCCCATTTTCTCTCAATCAGACAACTTGTATATAAGTTACAAGAGTTGTGCTATTTTAAAAAAACATCCGGTAGATGTACAAATATGCGCATGTCTGTCGCCTGGATTTTGTGTACGTGGCTGATGCTTTTACGTCAGTGACACAGCTATTTATTTCAAACCGTTAGCGAAATATAAGATATCTTGTGCTAATGCGCATGTTTTTTCGTTCAAGAGACCTGAACGGAGTTTGAATTTTTGATATTTGTTTCATATACCCACTCAATTTCTGGCGAATGAACCCTGGCTGTTGTCGTGCTTTGTGATGACACATGTATAAAGGTAACAATACCATTTGTTTTCTCTCTCTCTCTCTCTCTCTCGTTCTAATATTAAACTAGTACCTATTGAATCTGAATTTTTAACAGATTTAAGAAGCAGTCTTAATAAACGGTGTACACAGAGATTTTCTTTCCCATTCTATTCCATTCCTCTCCTTTAGGTACCTACATTCTTCAGGCCACTTCAGAAGCAGCAGCAGTCTACAGGATGTTCTTAAAGAAACGACATGACAACTCTTAAAAGGTTTTTATATCTGTTGGTTTGTTCCTTAATACGTTCTCTCCCAGACCTAGGCTGAACTTTTGCTTTTTCAATACAATTTGATATTTAAAAGAATAAGTAGTTAGCGTTGGTCACATGGGCTTTAATACGAACTTAAGATATATATACAGATGACACGACATTATTAAGATAATAATAACAACTATTAAACCCATTTCCTAAATAGTATAGAATTCTTCTTGTAATTAAATAGATAATGTTATATAGGGTGTTAATTAAGTATGTACAATAAATTTAACAGACAGTGATTTTAAGACAATGCTTCGTTTTCGTATTAAACTTTTGTAAAAAAATTGATGTTTCGTAAATATCTTAACCCAATTTTAGTGACACAGCTATTTATTTCAAACCGTTAGCGAAATATAAGGTGCTAATGCTCATGTTTTTTCGTTTAAGAGACCTGAACGGAGCTATGTTTGAATTTCCCATCTTAAGATTATGAAATTTCACACTAATAACTGAAATATTCAATATATCAACCACAGTATTTCTGTTAATAAGTGATACTATGGTGGTCTAGAGGTAGCGGGCTCGCTTTGGAATCCAAAGGTTCGGGGTTCGAATCTCAGACAGAGCACTTTTTTAATTTAAATAAAATTCTCTCCTCTCTCCTTCACTCCGATCTCTATTGCCCAATCGTTTAAATATAGAAATATGAATTTACCACCAATAAGGCACTAATTACAAGTATGTTCTGCGCATGTATTAAACATATTTTATTTTTGTTCATATTAACTCATTTCCTAAATAGCATGGAATTCTTCTAATAATTAAATATTTTATCATCAGATTTTAAGTGCTACCCAACCGTAAATTTTATACTAATAGCTGAAATATTATTTAACATCAATAAATCAAATTGATTTGAAATATGGCTCAATTCAAAAGAAAATCTAAACAGCGATGCCTTTTATTGCGAATCGTGATTTTAATCCGTGTAAATCACGTATAATAGTTAGCAATAGTAATTATTTTGTCGACACCCACGACAGCTGGACATTTTACAAAACTCGAACAAAAACTCTACGAGAAACGTTCTTTACTCTACGCGAGGCGACATTTTTCGGCAAGCGATAGTGCTATCTTCCTCTTTTTTTAATTTTAAATACAAATACCTTTCCACTCTCCCATAGATGTCCTTCTGTGTCCGAAAATATTATTTATATATTTAAAAGTGCTTATTATACATCAATAGATGTAAAATTTTAACACAGGCAACAATTTGACAAACGTCGTTAATAAAAATTAGAAATAATAATACAGTATAATTTCAAAAATTTTAGAAAAGCTGGAACTTTGTTGCCATTCTTAAAAATTGGACACACCTTTGCTTATGGGCCTTATACACATACATATTCTACTGCCATATAAGCATTTGATTTGTATTACATGATTATACCCAGATAAAAACGATTCACAATTTTGTAGATTTACGAAATATTTCATTTTAATAGCGCGAAATAAATATCGATTTTGTTAACTTTTGCTGGTAGGTACTTAGTATTACGTACTATATCTACATATATATAATATGGTGAGTTCCATGTGAAGCGTTTAGTGTAGAAAAACAGACAAAAAATTTGTTTCATACTACTATGCAAATACTTACATATACAGGGTGTTACTTAAAAGGTATAATCTGGAACCCAAATGGTGTCGATTTAACCAAACCTGCTTAAACGAAAATGTGGTGAAAAAAGTTACAGCGTGTTAAACTTTCTTTCTTATTTTTTTGTTTTACACTTAACTCAGAATCCAGTTAACCGATGTGAGCAAAATTTGCTGTTACTTAGTTTCTCCTATTAGGTTAAATCATTCAGGGCGTTCATTTTACTGCAATTCTTTAGATGCTTCTGCAACTTTTTTGTACGTTTAAATTTTTACACGCAACTATCAGAAATAAGTGGATAAGTTTATTCTACACAAAAAGTGCACACCTATCAAAAGTGAAAATTATTATTATGCTTGGTTATGAAGATATTACAGAAAATATTTATTAACACATACCCCATATTTTTTGAAAATAACTACGTATCCATAATAAACATAATAAATAACATAATTAATAATATAGTAAACTGACCCTATGAAAAACCCTAGTGTACTTATTTGTATCATGATGTCTCTAGAACACGTTATAATATCTTTTTTCATGTTCTTATAGTAGGGGAGCCCAAGAGGGGATTTTGGGAGTTACTCAAGCGCAGCAGATTAACATATGGGGGATACCTTGCACCCTGTTGAATACCTCCACCATATCTAAGTCCTCTACTACTACTATGATATGCTAGAAAGAGAGAGTGGAGATGATCCCGACAAACTTGTAAATGATTTACGCTATTGTTACGAAAACCTCAATGGGACGACCATGGGCGACCCATGGTCGAACCGAAGCGAAGCGAACCGAACTGCCGAGAATTATTTGGAAGCATTCTTAGATTTAACGCGGCGCGTCTAGATTTTTCGTTGAGGGTATAAATTAATTTGCTTGTTTTGTATAGAGTAGTATTAGTACGAGTATTGGTAAAGCGTTCGGAGTGTTTGGAAGTATTAGTAAAGCGGTTGCAAAGTGAAGTATTGTGCAGTATAGTGATAATCGTAATTAGTTGGTGTAATTAGTTAATAAATAGTTAATTATCAAGAAGTGTATTAATTAATCGAACCCAGGGTTTTGTCACCACGTAAATTTCGTGACAATTGGTGTCAGAAGTGGGATTCAGTACCCGGAAGTGACTGTGAACGTGTTCAAAAGTGAAAGACATTAATCGGCTTGGACAGTGCGTTACCAGTAGTGACTGTTTACACAAAAAAAAAATAATAATAACTGGATTTGTGGATCTTCGCGAAAGTTCCAGAAAGTTCTATTCTGAAACTAATAGAGATAGACAATTTCCGACTTCACCGTTGTGTTTGTCGTG
Organism: Anoplophora glabripennis; assembly: GCF_000390285.2. Lineage (NCBI taxonomy): Eukaryota > Metazoa > Arthropoda > Insecta > Coleoptera > Cerambycidae > Anoplophora > Anoplophora glabripennis. The sequence continues at coordinate 30,091 of NW_019417422.1, read as the reverse complement.
TCGAAATAAATCCGGGACCGCATTTTCGTAGAAGTTCTAGAAAGTTCTATTCGGAAATACAGAGATACAGCTTTCGACCTCGCCGCTGCATTATACACCTACAGAGAAACCCAGAACAGCAGATTTAATCAAGTTCTGAAAATTTGAAAAAAATGGCTAAATCTAGACAAGCTGCCGAGATGGAAGAACAAATGAAATTATTTATGAGTAATTTCATGGCTATGTGGGAGGAAAAACGGCAAGAAGATGAAGCTAAAAGACAGAAAGAGAAACAAGAAGAAGAGGCTAAAAGACAGAAAGAGAAACAAGAAGAAGAGGCTAAAAGACAGAGAGAGAAACAAGAAGAAGAGACTAGAAGACAAATGGAAAAACGAGAAGAACAAGAACGGGTACAGAAAATTATTGAAGAACAAAATACTATAGAACAGGTTCGAATAGAGAAAATACTTGAGGACCAGGAGATACGAAGCCGTAGAATTTTCGATAAGATAGAAAACTTCACTGCAGAAGTTATGTCAGTGCGTAATGAACTGATGGAGGTTAAGGGAAACATCCAGGAAGTAAAAGGTCGAGTTCGTGATGCCCAAGATATGGTGGAAAGATTAGAGACGGAAGTTAAAGGCCAAATTGTAAGACTGGAAACCGAGATGTCTAGGTTAAAGAGACAAAGCCAAATAGAGAGACCAGTGGCAGCAGGTTCACCTATCAAACCGCCGACGTACGATGGCACTACATCCTGGACCATGTACAGAAGACAATTCGACGCTGCTGCAGATGCCAATGGTTGGGACAACCAAGAAAAGGCCACCGCTTTGGTGATATCTCTTCGGGGTGCTGCTCTTGAACTGTTACAAACAATGCCGTTGGACCAACAGAGGGATTACAGTTTGTGCTTTTATCAGAATAGTAAAAAAAATCGATAGTTGGAAATATTCGAGCGCGTCAGATTAAGATATGACGGGTTAATTACATGCTGAAAAGTGTGCATTTCAATAATCTGATGATTTGAGCGTGACGTAAGGCAGTCAAAAGGTCACAAAGTTGTAAAAAAAACGTCACTACGACATTCTCAAGCGCGATCGATTTTTTTTATTTTGAAGGAAATAATTCAAGGATAACGGGAAAAATATAATCTGCCGATTTCCTCAAGCCGAAGTAACAAAAATCGTTAATAAAGTTTAGCGCGTGCAGCTGCAGGAAAATACATGTAGTTTCGAAACTCCGTCAGGAAACTCCGGGAGATGATTCTATGGATTAAAATAATAGCAGTATGTAATGAAAATTGTTTTCGAATTGTCAATTGTTTGCAAGTTACAGCTTGTCGAAGTAAATTTTTTAAAATTTTTTTATTTAAATAACTTATTTATTTCATGTTCGATTTGGCACACCCACTAAGTAGATGAAGCTCTATTGGACCAGTCAGAGAAAAGTTTCATTCTGCGCCGCTAGAGGGCACTTTACCTAGAACTCAACTTCTTAAATTTTTTCTCCTGCTAGACATCACAGAAATTTAAACATTATTGAAAAGAGAAACAATATCAGAAAAAAATATGTACTCTTTGTTCAAGCCGATAAATGTAACCGTTTACCAGGAAATCGCTATTCGTGTTATTCGTGTTATTAAACATCAAATTTTTGATCATTCTTTCTGTAATTATGTACAGGGTGTCCCGAAATTAATGCAACAAAACTTGGTCATAGATTCTTAAAACAAATTTAGGGGACCCGTATTTTTTATTTTTGCTAATAAAATGATAAAAAACTAAAAATATCGTTTTTTATTAAGATTTATATGTTGTTTAACTTATGTGTTATGACAGCAGAAATGGTTCTACAGTTCAGAGTATAATTTGTGCGAATGTATGTAGACATGTTGTATAATTTTATGTTCTGTGTGATNTTTTTTATTAAATTCTGTATAGGATTTATATGTTGTTTAACTTATGTGTTATGACAGCAGAAATGGTTCTACAGTTCAGAGTATAATTTGTGCGAATGTATGTAGACATGTTGTATAATTTTACGTTCTGTGTGATTTTTGTTAAAATTGTTTTAATTGTTTTAGGATTTATACATTGTACCTTTTTTTTAATAATAATATCAACTGTTTTACAGTTCAAATTCAAACTGAAAATTGACATACCACATTTGTACGAATGTATGTAAACAGTGGTCGGCTGTCTGTCTGTCTGTCTGCCTGTCTGCCTGTCTGTCGGTCTGGCTGCCTGTCTGTCTGTCTGTCTGTCTGTCTGTCTGTCTGTCTGCCTGCCTGCCTGCCTGCCTGCCTGTCTCTCTCTCTCTCTATCTATCTATCTATCTATCTATCTATC
>NW_019417422.1:10034-26496 GCF_000390285.2 Anoplophora glabripennis | reverse complement strand
ACCCACCCACCCACCTGTTCTTTCTGCCATCTAATCTTCCAAAATCCAATAGGTCCCCACGACGCTCGAGTAAATCCCTGTTTAGTATCGTGGGCTCCCCTACTATTAGAAGTTTAGATATTGTTCTTCGCTGTTGTAATATTATTATGAAATGATAGATTTACTATTGTTTAAAAATTGTACAGATTAAGGAAATATGTTAACGATAAAGAAGTAAATTCCAATAAAAAGACAATGTGGTATTATCTTTTATATGCTTACCTAATATTTATAGTTCTTTTTGATCGCAAGTAGTAGAAAAAGTATGATTCTTCTTGAAAATAATTACATTGTGATGTAACTAAACTATAAACTTACCTTTACAGTCAGCTGAATTTTTAGAGTGAAGTTTATTTGTAGAATAATTAGAAGGACACGAAAAACATTTCGTTTGTCCCAGTTTGTCATTATAATATCCAAATGCGCAACTTTGACATTTATTCGTTGCGTTATCTTGAAACGTTCCTTTTGGACATTGTACTAAAACGTAAAGTATTATTGTAGTATTGTCAGATAAGCTGTAAACACTTAATGATGCAACGAATAGTTTTTGATTTTGCCATCATTGAGAATACTGGTGGGTAGGTAAGTACCTACCCAAAACAAGTGTTTTATTTCTTTCCACTCCTTTAATAAGAATTTTTTAATTTTTTTTGTATAAAATTGCAGTAAGAGGTTGTGGTATTACTAATATCTAGTAGGACTATTTCCATTATTAAAATACTTAAAAATAAACTGATTAAAAAGAATGTGTTAAGAGAATTTTTTATTATCAATTGTAGCGCAAAATGTATTAAAGCAATCAAATATATGATGTTTGTCACAAATTCATGTAAGTACTTTCAAAATGCTTGACAAAAAATATTCCTATTAGAACTAGGGATTTTTTTATTTATGTAAAACTTTATCGGAAGTATAAAACTATTAGAGTTAATTTTTTTTATTGCAAAAATGATATTAAAAAGATATTAGTATAGTATAGCAAAATGAACAAAACTTACTGCATTTATTTTTTCTTCTTACGAATCCCACAGGGCAAATGTATCGTCTCTTGTTGTAGCGAATAGTAATATTATACCCATTGCGTAGCCTTATATCTTGATATTCACTATGAGTTTCGTTAAGATATTTCCCGCGTATCTGAAATTTCATATAAATTTTGTTTTTGTGTTTTTTATTTTTATTTCTGGTACGTGTTCGTACTTCCTCAAAAATATTTCTTCGCCTTCGAATAATTATATTAAAAACTTCTTCATCGGTTTCCAGTTCACATTCAGATTCAATGTCAATTGTACAATTTTCGATACAAATTTCATTATTAACTGTTGATTTTATGACATTCTTTAACTAAAAAATACAAAAAATATAAAAAATACGCATTATATCGTGAGAAATAAATAATAAATGAATGACTGAAATAAATAATAAAATTAACATTGTTTTAACAATAAGAGGGAGCAGCGGCGGTGGTAGCGACGGTACTGACGGTGATGGTGAGGGTGACTGTGACGGTGTAAGTGATTATGACGGTGAGGGTGACTGTGACGGTGATAAATGATGATGATAATGATTATGATGATGATGAGGATGATGATAAGGATAAGGATGTAATTATGGATATGGATATGAACGATGAGGATGACGATGGCTATTGAAGCTGATGCTTCTGCTGATACTAATGCTGATACTGCTGCAGCTGATGCTGATGCCGATGTTGATACTGATGCTGACCCTGACGCTAACAATAACGTTGACGCTAACGCCGATGATGACTATGAGGATGAAGGTGAGAATGGGAATGGTACCGGTAGTGCAATCGGAACACAAATAATTCAATACATTTCATATGATATTCTTCAGTCTCTCACTATAAATGTCTCAGACATCTGTGAAGGGATGTGGAGAATTTTTTACCTAGAAACCAGTAAAACACACTTTGGAATATTACGAACTCTATTTCTATCGCAGGGGATAGCCCTATTTGAGCTTTATCTAACGAACACAATTGGCAATATGGCAAGGATAACCTTGATGATTTCCTTGAACTATGGAGGAAGAAAGGAAAAAGGAAACTGACTCTCCTGGATGTATTGGTAACCAGAAACCAGTGGAAACTGACAAATAGTGCCTATAAGAAACTGATAGTTAAATAAAAGCGAACAACTCGAACCATCACCCGGAACAAAATAAAGACTATAATTAGAACATCTGTATGGTGACTACAGCTGGGTCCGTATCAGATCCGGAACATTTAGACTCTGAACTGAAATATCTCACTGCAGTTTTACAAACAAATAATTATAAAGGACGGGCTATAAAATAAGTCATCAACCTTAGACGCCTACAAATGGAATGTGAAAAATCGGTCATCGGTTAATCGATCAACAAATAGCATGCCCACCTTACGTTCATAAAATAAAGGACAGTATTGCCAAGGTATTATGGAGAAACAGAAGTGGTGCGAGGTTCATTCCTACAGCAAAAAGCAATACAAGATAGGATCGATAAAATAACGGCTTAATTCTTTATTCACAACCTGGGGATACCACATACCCTGTAAATGTAGGGATGATTATAAAGAAAGAGATTGGTTATTACAAAGAAAGAATATGAAAGGGCCTTAAGATTCAACCAGTCTGAGTAATCAGCCATCGCCCAACCAACGTTAGATGAAGGACTATAATAAATTTCGAAGACTCGGAGGTACTCGTCACGATAGGATTTTACAACCTGGTTAGACGGTGTAACCTTTTCTTTTCAAAAAGCTTTCCATGCGGGAAGGCAGCTCTTATTCGGTAAGCACTAGGTGTGGGTAAGGAGATTTTTCTAGAATTTACTCGATAAAATTTTTATCTTTTGGAGCGCCACTTAATTTTGTTGTTAAAAAAAAATATGAAATATATTCACCGACGCTAGGGCTCTATAAGAAAAAAGAAGATAGTGTGGTCAGGGTTCAACAAAATTTTAATGTTATAGAAATATCAGTAGGTTTAAAACGAATATAAACAATTAAAGAAAATGATTATATTATAAATCTTAAACAAACAAAGCAAACAAAGTGGCAATATAGCCGCTTTGGTGATAAAGTTCCCCAAAATAGCGCTACTTTCGGTTCACAGCCAAATTTGGTTTAAAATGCAGAAAGTGTGAAAATATTTACTATTCAAATTTTGATTTTAATTATCTAAATAAACAGTTGAAGTGATAGATTGGCGGTGTGGAGATCAAATCTCATGGCACAGTAGTTATATAAGACAAGGGTGGATCTGACCTGGCAAACGACACGTTGAACAGCAGGAATGTTGTCTCCCTTCGGTTTTCCCAAGCGTGCAGCAAACCTGTTTTTTTTTTCTACTTATGCATCGATAAATTTTCAGCATACAGGGTGCGGTGTACCAATTGAAAAAAAGTGACGTAGTGCTCGCCCAGTCATAGTCTTTCAAAAAGGGGTACTTGATTTAATTTACCCAAGAGCCGACAAATCTAAAAAACGATATGGTATTGTAATATAATTGCTTTTCTTACGAATAAAAATTTGATAAAATCGTATTTACATACCTTCTCTGAAGAGAATGGCCTTGTGAAAATATATTGTCTTGTTCTTAAATGCCTTAATTTTAACACGACTATTTCCGGACGTGTGGCTTCACAATAAAATGGCTGTCTTTTCTTAGCATTTTTCGAATCGAATCCACGTTCGTTTTATCTTTACTTTGAAAAAACGTTTTGTACTTAATTTCGAATTCAGCGCACCACGTCACCGTGGTAGCGCATCCTCCTTTTAGCAGGAGACCCGCGAGAGAAGCGATCGCGGTGGTGACCGTTCCAACCGCTTAAAATTCTATCGCGCTCCGCGCCTAATAGATGTCCCCATAAGGCCAAAAACCAGGTTTACTAATATTTTCCCAAAAGCTAATTAGTATTTGTATCTTCCACAAACAGATCAAAATAATTTATTCGACATACAAGTATACATACTGAGTGTTTAAGAATTAAAAGTAGCAAATTTCTGTTACAACGGGAAGCATTAAAAATCGAACAACATCCAAATAATATGAACCATGAACAAAGCTTTAGGATAGGTAGGACCTGGTTACCTCTCCTAAAGGCAAGCAACGACGTGAAAGAATGTGTGATATACCACTATGCGGGTCTGAAAACATATCCACCATTCCTTGGGATATGGAGTCGCGTACTCAGGGCCACTCCCTCTGCTCCACTCCACCACTGTATTACGCAGGTCTACGTGCGCGTGCGTCGACACCAACGCTATAAGATCAGTGACAAAGTCGTGATGAAACAAAGTCACTATTAAAGATGTCGACAGTGAGGGACGGCGAAATGTTTGTAAGCGTTGGATGCGTCCATTTACAGAAACCACTACGGAACGTTCAAGAAATTCATTATTGCCTGAGGCGCGGTTCTATCATAGCGGCTTTAGAATCAACAAAAACCGAAAGGAATATCACCGCGGGGGCCTATTTAGGGCATATTATATTACAAAAGACGGAGTAGAACCAAACCCTGGAAAAATTCAACAACTACGTACTCTACCGACTACCTCTCTCTCATTCAAACTATGCTGATTCGCATAGATAAAACAATGGAGAAATTAGGTATTCGAAAAAGTACCCGATTTGGAAATGAAAAGAAAGAATAGTCTCTACGTACATTTTTTTCTCTGGATAGTAATTTAATAAATAACCAAAAACTATATACAATATAATTTTCGTAACAGATGTTAAATATTTGGTTTAAATGAAATAACAATGTTTGGTTGCTTTTAAGTTTGGCGAATTTGACATGAAACTAAAGTTACCTAATTGTTAGTTGCATTCGAAAATTATATTGTATAAGTATGTATATACAACTATAGTTCAAGTTGCCCTCACAATCAGTTTAGATAAAATTATGTAGCCAATCAATGATGCTTCAACAGAGACCTGCGCATTTTAACACCACACTTCACTTATAGTGGACCTGCGCAAAATATTTTCGAAAACGATAACAGCATTTCGACACACGTGTCGAAGTGGTAACATGATAAAAAAATATTTCAAATCCAAGCAAATAAACAACAAAAACCGCAACAGTTGTTGAAAATGGCCTCCTCCTATAGTAATATAAGCTTCCAAATTCGACGTATCCATTCGAAAATGCCCGGAGTGTTGCGGATCGTATTGCAGAAGACGTAGGATTACAGTTCTTCAACTGTATTAACTGGTGTGGTGTAAACTATTCTTTTTAAGTGACCCCAAAGAAAAAAATAAAAAACAAATGTTTTTGATTTTTTTTTTAAACAAAACACGTTGCCACTTTCTTTCATGTCTTCCATCATAAAACGCCACTTATCTTGGAAACGGTTCGTGTTAGAGCTTTTGATGATGAGTACCTTTGTGTAGAAAGCATTGGTAATATGCTTTCAAAATGCCAATTTTCCCAGTCGTAAAAATTAGGGCCAAAAAAGCCTCATGCAATCCTAAAATCTCCGCTGCTCTTTTATGAATGAAAATTGAATTAGCGCTCAAAAGTAACTAATATTAATAATACGTGTACAAAATTGGAGTTCTGTATCTTAAACAGTTCCTGAGATATCGTCAAAAAACTGAAAAAAAAAATTTTTTTTTTGACAACCTATATCTCGAAAACGGTGCGTTTACGGACCCACGTCAATAAGAATGTTTTTTCTTAGAATGAGCCAAAGAATCATTTTATATTTGTTTTGAAACACCCTGTATACAGGGTGATTCAGTCATAATATCATTAATTTTCAGAACAGATAGAGAAAAATGAGTATAATACAATGGCGTAATTAAAAAAATTTAAATGCATATTTAAGCTGAAAAAAAATTTTTTCAAATCATTATTTAACCCCCTTTTCAGGCTGTTGCTGACCGGCTGACATCAGCTGGTTATTCACAGTTTGCGCACGGCTACGATATGAACAGATGCCCTAGATGCAACATTGCCATATTTATATATTTTTGCTCATATATAGACAATAAATAAACGGTTTGCTCACGTCAGCCAATAATAATTTAAAATGCTATAAATTATTTTTTATAATTATGCATATTAAATTGTTATTGTTGCCCAGCAAGTACTTCGAGGAGGCCTGAGCATGCCTTGCTAAAAATCATAATGTTAATTTTTTAATTTGCTGTAAGCCTTCGGGTTTACAGCAAATGTTCAAATACATTACCGTTACCACTTATCCACAAGTGTACACGTTGGATTGATGAACGGCGGATGCGATGGAATAAAACAGGGTCGTTACGTATTTCATCAGCGGCATCTTCAATACGATTCCACAACTGATCTACATTCTCTACCCCGGCGAGCGCGCTGGCCATCTTATGGGCCCTCCTTTCCCTATCCATCGATTTGGACATTGATCGTCTTAAAATCCACGTACATCGCGAGCAAAATGGGCCGGAATTCCGTCGTGCATATACCACATATTCCGTAGCATCTGAAGGGGAAGGTTTTCAAATAATTCTACTAAAAAAGTAACGCAGCCCATTCAGATGTTCAGGTAGAAAATGCGGCGCAATTAAACGATCGCGTTATACTTCTGCCCATACATTGACACCGACAGCTAAACTGACGACTAGTGTACGGGTTTTCATCTGACCAAATGTGACTATTATGGCTGCAAAGAAATTAGCTCTGTTTAATTTTAAATAAAATTTAATATTGAAGTTACTTACAAAACTCTAACTAATTTAAATTTCATTTCATAACCATTTCAATTTCATTACAGAAATAATGACATAAAAAACCAGCACTCGTTAGATAAATTATAAAGAGAGGGTGAAAAGTGCAAGAGAGACTTGTATATTCCATAAAAAACAATCGGACGGAGACAAATTCCAGCATAATAAATAACTCGGTAGGTACGTGTTTCCGACCTAGGTTAATTTGTCCAGGTCATTAACCTTTTAACCCACTTTTCACTTGCACGTGCACTATATGATATTGTAGTAGGATCGTATTCAATGCAAAGTAGAGCAAAAAGTTGTCGGTCTTTTATCAAAGGAAAATCGTGCTATTATTTTTTTTAGGAGAGGTAAGATGAACGATTTCAAATTTAAAATGAAATTAAATGTAAAATCTGAAATACCGCTGCATACGCACTGTGTTCTGGTAGTAGCTGTAGTCACCCAGGTGCATCGAGTGTACGAAGTGGTCGGTTATACGTCAAGTACTAACCTGGAGAGCTTGGTCATAAATCAGAGAGCGCCTCCAAACAACAAGTAAACAACAAATTGGATTTATAATAAATTACATTTAAAATAATAGTTTATGAGAATAAAGGAATTTTGCCAGTCGTGAACTGATCTCTTCGTCTCGATACATGATAAATATATATATTTTACTTTAAATATTGTGATAACAATTGTTATTTATTCATTACTGTTATGCTAAAACAACAAATTATTAGGGATGATTGTTTTCGAATGTACGGTTTATACAATTTATCATTTATTATGTTAAATAATACACAGTTTTAGTATTATGTTCAATATATTATTCAATATGCAGTCGCGTATAACCAAAGTTTACATAATAAATATAAACTTTGGTGTAACCTAGGTAGGTACCTACTTATTGTTTTTGAGAAAGTAATATGTTTTTTACTTGTTTAAAATGCAAGCATGAGTAAAACAACATTCATCCGTCCAGAGCACTTTGTTAATAAAGTTAGGTGCTGCTGCACTTCGATTTAGGAACCAACTGCAAAATTCAAGACGATTGGGGAAATCAACTAGTAAGCTAAAGCTTTAACATTTTGAAAATGGTATGGGTTGCGTGAATTCTCGCGCAATATCCGCCAAACTTTGGTTTGTGATATCTCCAGTCGCTTTGAAATTGTTCTTGTGGAAATAGTAGGCTGCTTCTCGACTAGATTTAAGTCATTTTGTCGATGTCCTGCACGTTCTCTGCGCGGTATGTCATGGTAGATGCAGTTGGAAAAATGCGGGAGATATGGAAGATGGTAGATTTGAATAAACGCTTTAAATTGTTATTGGTTTTGTAACCGTGTGTAGTATATTTTGTATATTCGGGTATTTAGTGTGCCGACTTGTTTATTTGATAAAATACGGGTGCATACAAGCAGATAACTACATTTGCTTTATTTATTTTCTTTTAACAAAAGTTGACTTCGAGAAGTCAGACTTGTTAAAACATTTTGCACTAAGTTAATACAATTGTTAAAATTATTTATAATAAAATGCAATATGCTCCTTTATTTACTTGCAGCTGTTCGTTTCAGCTGACGACTGATTCGTGACATTACGTTACAAAATTTTCTGAGCATCCGGGCATCTGGCAGGGCCGCTTTCTTGGCGGGAGTTATGGGTTGATTTCCTTCATTTTTAAGTCGAGTAAAAATTTTTTTCCCGATTATCTGTCTTTATTAAGCCTTCCGAATACGTGGTTAAAATTAATGACATTATGACTGAATTACCCTGTATACAGAGTGTTCTACAAGCTCTATGATAAACTTTAACAGATGGTAACTAGGTTAATTTCAAATATTTTTTCTTATATGAACATATGTCCCATTCGCTTTTGTTTAGAAGTTACAAACATTTTAAAAAATATAATTTCGCATTTCAAAGTAGCGTGATAAATAAAAATGACAGTTGCTATAACAATAATTATTATTTGAGTTTAAAGTTTAAACATTAGTAAACCTTTATTAACCATTGACATTATTAAGACAAAAATTGTTGGTGTTTATATGTACATGAGAGTGCAGAGTGAAAACTGACAAGATATAACTTCATAAAACTCATAACATAATATAAAAGGCATAAAACAGAATTAATCTACAATTTTCTAATTATGTAAAATGAAAAGTAAAGACTGAAAAGTTGAATACTAATTCAAAAACAGATCCCAAATGATATTAAAATTATTTCTTGTTCCTTTTAATTAAGGTAAATTATAAAACAGGTTTTTTTAACGAATTTGGTTTTCAACGTCTTATATTTAATAAGTTTTATCCAACAGTGAAGTTCAGCCAAATTCGGAATTAAATATTAATGGTTGAATTGCTATTTAGTAGGTACTATTGCAGTTGGTTATGGGAAACTTGTATTACTTAGAAGCTTATTGTAAATGTGAATTTTTATAGAAATGATAATCTCGTCAGTATACGGGTGATCCCAATAAAGTACAAAAAATTGTAGAGGTGATTTACACACAAAAATAATGACATAAGTTCGTATATTTACCTGAAATCTGATTATTATTGAAGATCTTTAAAAAACTCTCAAAAAAGATATTCATATTCCAAACTAATAACATTAACCGTTTCTGAGAAAAAATGTATTTAATGTGTTGCAGCATCCTTAAAAATAGTTAAAATTTTGCACTTTTGCAGTATAATGAAGCAAGATTCGTATATAAAAGAAATTATGTTTTATATAATTGTTAACACTAAAATCTAAGAAAATTGTGATATTTAAAAATAATAATCATTTGCCCGAATTTGAACGAAAAACATTTAACGTGCCTTTCAAAAAACTGATCTGTTTTAAACTCTATTTTAAAGGTTATATTTTTAAAAATATTTTCTCTTAATTTGCTACTTTTTTCAACCTCTAAAAGTTTTTTTATAACATTTATTGGGCATTCTTTACGCTATATTTAGTTAATATCAACTTACCTGTTCAAACTTTTCTGAATCGTCACATACACTATTTTCCGGTGATATACTAATTTCTCCATTTTGCATTGACATTGGAAAACTAGTTACTAAAATATTAAACAAATGTAAAAATATTGTAAATAAACTAATTAGATGATATGCTGTACCTGAACAAGGAAAAAATAATTCTTCCTCATGTAACCAAACTGGATTGGTATAGTTGCAAACAAAGCTTGTGGAATTTACTAAAAATTAACATGTTATTAGTATTATATCATTTATCTCAGAGAAAGGAGCATGTGTTATTTTTCAAATTAATATTTCCCAATTATAAATGCAAAACAATTTCAAAATATTGTTTTATTTATTTATAACATCGATGTTATTACTAATTACAAGGTTGTATTGTTTGTAACACCAACATTTAAATCAGATCTGCTTCTTAATCATTCTCGATCGGTTCACGCCAAGGACACGAAGTTTATGCCCTGTATACGATTTGTTATATATTTGAATTCCTCCGCAGTCACGCAAGTAAAGCTCCCAAAAGGTTATAAATGTTTTGTCGTATAATGCAGTTCGAAATTCACTCATGTTTCGAAAATAATTCGACAATATTTTAAAAAGCTATTTACCGGGCACACTAAAGCTACCAGAACTATAACCAACCGCAGATGACGCACTACGCAGATCGGAAAGGGTAGGGCAGGAAAATACATTTCCACCCAATTTTCGAAAATTTCCCGTAATCTCATACGAAGTCATGATTGCCAAAAGCGATCCGCCATACCAGATGATGCTGACAGTGTAAACGACGAAACATGACACCGCTCGCGACAGCATAGGAAGGTGGGAAATATTCATCACCCTTTTGAATTTTGGCAAAACTTTAGTCCAAATATTTAGAATTTCAAACTAACTAGGACCATCATTAATCAAAATAAGTTTTTCCGCTCGCAACTCTTGGGAGACGGCCATAATCTATAGACGGACGTCATGATTTCCAGATTCTGACGAGCCTCGCTATAGGACTCTTTGCGAGGCCACCGTAGAGGGTGTTCGAACGTCTACCCTAACCGCGTGCAGTTCAATAACCAGTTTCGGATCTTGGCCAGTACTTAGTATGCTCCAAATTATTTTGTGTTGTATATAAATATTACATATTATTTATTGTTAATTAATCCTAAAATTGCAATAAATAACACGATTAAAAAAATTAAAACTGAGTTAAAATTTCTCCTCAAAAAGCTAACGTAACACATACTATTTAGGCTTTGTCCACCTTGAAGTGAACATCCTAAATACACCTACAAGTTCCTAAAGCATCCTTACATAAGCCCATAAGCCCTCCAATCATAAGCTTTAGCTTTTAAAGTAGTAAGCGCTCTGGGGAGGCCACATACACAAACGCAAGCTCCGAAAGCATCCATACAGGTGCTCTATGGACGACCACACACACCTAAACTTTAGTATTCCAGCCCCAGCATTCAAAGACAATGATAAAGAAATGTCAGAGTGCCATACTCTACAGCGTTTTCATAACACAGTGCCCATTGAAAAACAAGGTTAAGCCAAAAAGCTCCCATAAAAAGGAAAAACGAAAAACCAAACTAAAGCATATTGCAGTGTCTAGGTAAAATAGAGCGTAGACCATTATCCCAGCAATATCGTCATAAAGGGAGAGCGGCCAATCAAAATTAACTACGATTGTATATAATTGTTTTATTTTGTCGATAATAATAATAGGCGAAAGAGCCCCAGACGAAAAAGACTAACATTTAGATACACTTCGTACTTTATGTGACAATATCCAAAAAATTTGGGAATAGATGCGTCATGAAATATGTAGCCAATATAGTAAAAAAAATATATAAAATCCTTATAGTTTCCGAGAAAAAAATTATAAAGTTATAGTATTTTCAACCCTTACACTGCTGGGCTACTGTAGTCTGCGCTGTGTGCAATGCACGTGGCCCCAGACGATTACAAATACTGAAATCCGATTTTAGTATTAACGTTTTTGTGAAAGTGTTGACGTTAGTTTTTCAAGTGTCAAAAATGGCTTACCAACGTGTATAGCAACTCGAAGTTGATGGATATTGTTTTAATTTATGGTGAAGAAAGACAACATTTATTTGTGTTACGGTGAAGCAAGACAAAATTTGTATATTAGTTCATAGAGACTGGGTAAGACGGGCTCAAATGTATTTACACGTCAGTGGACAAAATTTTGAACATCAGGTATGTCAAATTAATTTATTAATAATAACAATAGTGGCAAAAACAGTTGAATCTGATGATATAAAATAGGTGTTATAAAATTTTATTTATTTCTTTCCTTGAGAAAGAAATTCTTTCAATTTTTTGTCCGTATATGTATACTGAAAACCAACGATATGTTAGGTCACATCTTTTTTTAGACTTGAATATTGGAATCTTTAATACGATTTTCTTATGTACTTTTTAATTCTGCTCAAAAAATGTACGCAGGTCTTTATATCGCATATTAATATAATTGTAAAAACAAAAACACAAATTTTTATTATTCAGTCAGTGCAGAAAGTAAACAAAAATATGATGTATTAATTTTAGAATATTGCTATTTAACATCTTGAATTGATTACCATTTTGGGAATGAATTAATTTATTCTTTTTTGTAAAAAAACGTCTTTTGCATTAGCATTGATTTTTCAGTTCGTTAATATTCGTTTTCTTGAATCGTAGTATTTACTTCTTATGTGTAACCTTTTTGTTTGATATAAGTAGTTAAGTAGGTATTTATAATAATTTATTATTTGCAATATTATTTTATACATTCTATTAAAAACATGTCCACTAGAATAGAACACTTACTATACACTCTGTATCTTGAAAAAAAAGGACGAACTCATAAAGAAAATTGTATATTGGTATATTAGATGCTACTTTTGTAAATCAGTCGGTCGAGCATGCAGTAGCAATCATTTCTCGGCCAGACTTCCTATTCTGGTTCGGGTTCGATCCCTGGCGTCGGCACTGGCAATGTCCATGGATAATGGGTGCTTGTCCGCATTTTTTCAAGTGTAGCCCCCTTCCGCATAGCCTTTGGCTTTGGGTTGTCTCATTTATGTGGTGTGTTTTATGCGTTATGTGTATATGTGTTTTTTATGTAATGAGCAAATTTTGTATTTACGATGCGAAGCGTAACGTAGCCGACCGGATGCAAAATTGCGTGACAAAAAAAGACACTTTTAATCCGAATAAAACATGTTATTTTTTCTCCAACCGAAATCCCCCATTTAATTATTAATTTGTGCTTTAAAATTATTCAAACCAAAGGATAGTAAAGCAATATAGGTAACTAGGATATATCGATGTAGTCATGGATACTTTGTTAAACATTACTCGCCATATTGCTAATTGAGTTGATTTGTGATTGCTTGTGGTTCAATTTGCTGAAAACTCTGAAAAAATGTATACCTGAGGAGATACTGCAGTGTGCGAAAGAGGTTTCTTTGAATCTCCTCCCAAAGAAATCTTGAAAAATTTATGAATGTGTCTACCAACGTTTTATGGATTGATGCATAGAAAAAAACATGTAAGTTATATTCAGAACATGTATTGAAGGTGTATTTCTCAAACATAGCAAATAAAATGAAGCCGTCAACGCTTTGGTCACTGTTGCGGTGAACGTTATAAAGAAGGGGATTGATATAAGCAAATATTCAAAGTTACGTGCTTTTATCACGAGACAAAATGAGGGATATGTACCGAAAATATCGAGTATTTACAAAGGAGCAAGTTGATTGCTTTTTGAATAGTGTACCTGATAATTTATATTTGATGATGAAGGTAAATGTTGTAAAAATAAAAGAACATTTTTAAAAAGTTTCTTTATAGGTCGTATTGGAAGTTGCAGGCGCATGCCGTTCTGATTTAATAATTGATAATGTTGAGAATGTGAAATCCGCTATAATTATTGAAATTGTTAATGTAATCAGTTTAAAGAATCTCCTTTTCTTATTACGTTCATGTTTTTTTATTATAAACAACTTATTTTATATAAAAATACATCTGTTATGACAAGACGATCAACAAACTGAAGTTACTTATAGCTTACTAAAATCAGTGTTGTCAATATGAACAGTACAGTACAGTAACTAACACGCCTCCTTACATTCACATTGCAACACAACGCATAAAAATACAATTAAAATACAATACAATACTATTATTGTACAGTTACAATACTATCACATTCATTAACTATTTATAACACATCTTATTTTATTCTTTAATATTTAACATTTCACTGAATTCTGACTCTATCTTTACTACTTCAATATTTTCTTGCTTAACATTTTCATGTATAAAATGATAGTGAACCTCAATGTGTTTAGATTTCTTTGTAAAATTTCCATATTTAGAAATAGCTACTGCCCCTGGGTTATCTTCATCCTAAGTGGTTTACAAGTTTAAGTAAACATTTCACTCATTAAACAAATAAGAAAAATTATCTCTTCAGATAAGGCAATGTACTCAGCAAATGTAGAGGACTTTGTTACACTATTTTGTTTCTTTGATTTTCAGTAGATGACATTTCCAAAAAATCTAATAACAAATCCTGTGGTAGATTTTCTATATATGGTGTCTCCTCCACAAAACAATCCACAATATCAACGTTATTATTCTTAAAATATTTTAATTTAAGATCTTTCGTCAAGTACAAATATTTTAGAACTCGCAGAGCATATTTAAAATATGTCTTATTATAACAATTTTGGAATCTACTTAATTAATTTACGCTGAAAGATATATGTATCTGGTCTAGTACCAGAGCTTATATACAAAAGAGCGCCAATCACATTCTGTACTTTATATCCTCATTTACATCAGATTGCCCCAGTATTAAGTTTATTTCCATAGGGGTTTTAAATAATTTTGCATTTTCAATTTTGTAAGGTTTAGCTAAAAACTCAATATAAGATTTCTAACTCAAAGTTAACATATTATCTTGATCATAATCATATTCAATATTAATACCGATATATTTTTTACTCTACCTATGTCTTTCATTTTGAACTTGTCAGTTTGTTTTTTATGTCGATAGTAACTTGTTAATTTTTACAGCAAATTAATAAATCGTCAACATATAATAAAATGTAAACAGTCCAATTATTTTCTTTTTTAACATACAGACAATAGTCATATTTACTTCTGTGAAAATCAAGGGTTGTCAAAAAATCATTAAAATATTCATATCATGCTCGGGGACTTTCTTTTAAACCGTATAATGATTTAATTAATATATAAACTCTGTCAGTGCCATCTTCTAACCAACTGGCTGTTTAACATATACTTCAGATAAAACTTTACCATTTAGGAAAGCTGTTTCTACATTTGTTTGATGGATATCCAAAGAATGTTGACAACAGTAAGACAATAACAGTTTAAGAGTCGGCATTTTAGTAACAGGAGAATAAGTATCATCAATACTTTCAGTTTGTTGGAAACCTCTCACCACTAACCTGGCTTTATTCTTTTTATATACCCACTTCACATCAATTACCCTTTTGTCATTTGGAGGTTTGTTTACAAATGTCCACGTAATATTTTTCATAAGACTGTCCATCTTACGATTCATTGCTTCTTCTTTCCACTTCATTGACTCATCACATGTAATCGCCTGAAATTTTCTGGAACCATAACCTCACAAAAATTACTACACTGAAAGAAATCCACCAAGTGAGGGGCTTTGCTAAGATATTTTAGCTACAGTAGGTAAAATTTTTGCTCTCACAGAAAAACTTCACTTCATGCTGCCACAAGTAAATACGTTTTGCCGAACGTGTTTGCTACCACAACAAAGAAAACTCTTATGACTATATGATAGTTCAGTTGAAATTTTATTTTAGTCGACTGTCTATCTGTCCCAAGTGAGTTGCTTTGCTCGGGTAAGTGAATGTACTTTTTTAGAATTGATCCAATTGGGGTTAGTCAGTCCTTATTTGTAGCAAATTAGGGCTCACTTACTGTACCTGAGGCCTCACTTATTAATTTCCAGAATAAACCGGAATTCGGCTCAGTGCGCATGCGCGATTACCCGTGCCTTATACTGACCATGGTTGCGTCCATAGAGAAGTTAGAGGTATCGCCATTTTGCTGTAACACGTAAGCACTGGATATGTGTTCGTCAATCGTTAGTCGGTGGGTCCTTTATAATAAATAGATGTTTTGTGATCGAGTGTTGAGTCAGTTTTCAGTTGTCTAACAACCGACAGAAAGTTTTCAATTAGGGTATTTGCGTAGGTATGCAATAATACTTATATGCATGCGTGATTACATGCACACAATGCAGGCTGGATACAAACTCATACTTCTCGAATGGGGATTTTCATTTTATGCTTGTTTGAAAATATGTACAACATTTAAGTTGCATTGCATGGTGCACGAAAGAGTGAGGAGAGCCAACAACACCGAAAAATAGTAAATACGGAGTTCACTCGCTTGGGGTTAATGAGTCGACTCGCTTAGGATTAATGAGGACTCGCTTGGGGTTAATGAGTTCACTCGTTTGGGGTTAATGAGTTGAGTCGTTTGTGGTTAATGAGTTGACTTACTTGAGGTAGCAAAGAGATTATAGCAAAACTGTCTACTTACTGCAAGTGAGTTCCTTCCAGCAAAGCAGTTTTTCTTGTGGTAGGAAGGCAACTCACTTGGCGCCTATTTAATGCAGATATTTTGCTACGGTTAATGGATTTTTACTAACCGTAACAAAGAAAT
>NW_019417422.1:0-6855 GCF_000390285.2 Anoplophora glabripennis | reverse complement strand
CCACCACCTGTAGCACATGAATAATTTTTATTTCTACTCTTCTTTATCTTCGTCCTCGATCGGATGTCTTGCCATGTCTACAAAATTAAAATATCTAATTTTTCTCTACAAAAAAATACATAATTAGTGCTTACCTTCCTCCAACTTTTCCAGTCTTTCTGGCATCCTGGAATACTATTTAATATAGTACTTAGCTCAATCCACAGTTTGGTTGCATCTTTGAAAGTAAAGGAATTACTAAATTTTCCGCTTACTAAATCAGGATGTTTTTTTAAAAATTCTACCATTGTTTCTTTCTGCTTGTTTGTTATAAACCGTTTATTTTTTCTCTCCATTATTATGTTTCTTTTTTCCCTTCTGTCAAACAATTTTGAATTTCGTTCTTAAGTTAGAAAATCCATAGAACATCACATGAAAGTTGTAATAGCAACGTTGCCAAATGTGGTGCTCGAATTGAAACGAAACTCGATTCGAAGGGTTGTCAAGAATAGCATTTACAATAGTCATTCGTATTTTAATACATCGTTTCGGTTCGAATACGAAACAATTCGAGTGAAGTCAAGAATAGCGCCCCAGGGGTGCTGTTCTCGAGTCTTCGTATATTTGAAGGTCACACGTTTATGACGTTGATGCGAAGGAAAATTATAAAAGTATATTCTTGACTGTTTGATTAGAGGTCGTATGCGCAAAATATAACTCGCTTTTATGCAATTGGTGTAAACCATTCGAATTGTCGTAAACAAACTTAAAAACTATAAAAAGTATAGGTTAGTTTTGAAATTAAGGGTTGATGATGTTTATGTAAAATACAAATATTCAAAATAATTAACGTTTTGACATTTTGGTGCTTTGGAAATATATACTCTCTTGTCTTTTACGAGCATGTAACTAACCTAAATGGATGAATTAATCAACTTATTTCTAATCGAAGAATTAGAGCAAATTGAAAATGCTGCTGGAGGTCGAGAACAAGCTGAAGGTTATGACAGCGACCCTTTGAGAGTATTAGGTACCTAACGAAGAGTTTAGAAAAATATTTAGATTATCGAAAGAGTTATTTGAATACCTTATTGAAATTCTGGAGCCATATTTGAGACCTAAAATTCGTCCATTAGATTTGGACATATCATTAAAGGTACATGTACCAATCTCTAACCCATTATTACGATGTTGCCAAATAACATCATTCGAACGTTGCAAATATTCGTACGACTAGAAGTCGAGAATACCTAATATAATTACCATTCGCAAAGTAACCCTTCGCATAGATGCGAATTGGTTTGTTTGCGAATGGTGTTGAGAATAGGAACCCAGAGATGTGATAGTATAGAATAAAAAACTAGAAACAGAAGAAATTAAAAAAGAGATTGCAGAGGAGTTACAAATTTTTCGAATGGCACTTACCGAAGAAGAACACTCGAAGTTTAATAATTATTTTTACCCGTATATAAAACGACGATTTAATATTGAAAAAATGTATTATTACAATATATATATTAGTCAGCAAAAATTTGAAATTGTAACTGGTAGGCTGTTGTACTTATAGTGACATTGGATCTGTGTTGCCAAGGTAATCAAATATCCGTCAATTTAATTCCTGACTGGGTTTAAAAAATTGGTAACTTAGGTACTTATTAGTTATTTTTAATATTCAAAGTTCAAAAATGGACATTTCTGGTACAGAGTTTTCTCTTACACCACCGGAATTAGTAGAAGCAGTGAAAGTAGCATCATTAAAATTATTGCCAGCTAAATCGCGGAAAATTTACGAAACCACTTATTCTTATGGAATGGAAGGTGAAAAAGACGTGCAGTTCTTTATCGAAGACGGTGTTATTGGCTTATTTTTCGGAATTGGCGCCAGAACAAAAGCCATCAACAGTGTGGTCGAATTATTTATTTATTAAAAGTACGTTCCATTCCAATAATAATGTAGACATTTTAAAATATTGTAAACTAATTACATTTTTGGAGTAAAATGAGAAAGGTTCCGTGCTCAAGAAATCTGCGATTTTTACAACTACACATGATAGTGATTTTTTAAATAATGCTTATTTAGTGGCCAAGGTTGTTGTTGTATTTGGAATTGCAGTAGTTTGTCGAATTTTTAAAATCAGTCAGGTAACATTAGATGAGACTGAAGATTCGGGAACGTTATTAATTGTGAAATTTAAGCAAACAAACTCTAAAATTATGTCCACATTTACTAAATATTACATAAGTAGGGGCAAAAGTAAGATATAAAATATAAACGGTATGTATTTATTTACGTAAACCTGAATTTCAAAACAATTATATAATTATATCCTATTAAAACGCTAAATAAAGAATGGGGCTCAACCTTCTAGAGTTAACCAATTAATCAACATCAATCACCTTTATACCCTTAATCTATACTACGCGACGTTGTCATTATGACACATTTAGCATCCTCATTTGTATGCCATTATGGCCTTCACAGTAACACTCAGTACCATTATGAATTCATGATAACACGTAAATTTTAAAGTAAAAGTTAAACAAAAATATTAACTATAAAAAATTCAATTTATTTATTTATTGTAAACATTAATAACAACTTCTGAACAATTTGTTAAATTAATCCAGCAGATGATGAGTGGGCGGTATTTTTTAATATTTATTAGAGAGTAAACATCATCCAAAATATTAGGAGCTATTTTCTTCTTATTTTCTTTGGAATCTTCTATGTATACAGGGTGTCCCATAAGCACATGATCAAAAAGGTACTGCGACATTCTTTGGATCAAAAGAAGTCGATTTGACTTAACATTCATTAAGAAAAAATGCCCGGCTCCTCTGCTATTCACTTCAAAGTTCTTGAAAAAAATATGTTTTTTGTAATATCTGGAGAATGTTACTATGGATTTTAATGAAGCTTGCTGTGGACTTGTTCCTAAGTAAAACTCATGTTTTGATGAAGCAACCGCGTCCATCTGCCTTGGGCTAGTGGTAAATTCTTGAGTGTCTTGGTACAACAATTACCAGAACTTTCTATTTGGTNTACTGCAAGTGAGTTCCTTCCAGCAAAGCAGTTTTTCTTGTGGTAGGAAGGCAGCTCACTTGGCGCCTATTTAATGCAGATATTTTGCTACGGTTAATGGATTTTTACTAACCGTAACAAAGATATTCTCTCAGTGTATATATGCAATAATAACCAAATTCCTCATCAAAATGAAGTGGAGGTTTAACTTGTCTTCTCTTCTTTCTCTTTTCATTTCTTGTTCATCATTTTTTATTTCATCATCACTAATTATTTCATGTGTGTTATCATTTCAAGTGTTTTGTCTTATTCCTATTTTTTTGATTTGTATTGATTGAATCTTCTCTTTCTTTTCTTTTTATTGTATCTTCAAGATTATTTTCATCCTCTTTTTCAAATCCACACAAAATTACATCTTCCTCTATGACATCACAGTGTCCAGCAATAATTACTCTGTTGTTGATCAATATTCTGTATCCAGTGTCAGTATATCCAAGTAAAATACCAACTTCTGCTTTCTTGTCCCATTTAGATTTTCGTCTTTCTTCTGGAATTCTTACAAACACTTTACTTTCATATATTTTTTTTTGCAAACTGAAAATTGTCACGTCGCAGTCCATTTATCAGTCTTCCTGTCAACTTTTGTATCTCATTTACATATTGCACTAAGTAACCATAAACCTCGTCTTTTGTCTGATGTGGCCCATTTAAATCTGTATGTATAACCTCTAATATCTCCACTGCTTTTATTCGACTGTTGTGAAATGGTAAGTTATTCATTTTGTTTTTGATACATGTTTCGCACTTTAGTCAGGTTCAATCTCTTTAGGTAATCATTCTAATGACTTATTTTTGCACATTAATTCCAAGTTATTAAAATTTATATAATATGTAAATAGTAGGTACACAAGGATCAGATTCGATCTGTACAATTTCAACTATGACAATTTGTTGTGAATTGCCTAAATATGTGACGTCACATTAAAAGACTTCTTATATGACTTTTTCACTTGTTACTCTTTCTAACCACGCTCTGCTACCATGTTAATGTAATCAATTTAAAGAAACTTTTTTTCTTATTATGTTCATGTTTTTTCTTATCATAAACAACTTTTACACAACATAACTTATTTTATATAAAAAACATCTGTTATGGCAAGACTATCAACAAACTTATATTATTATATTACTTACAGTCTTAATGCCGTCTTGCAAGAAGTGGCAAAATTTTTGAAGCTGGACAACTAGAAATAATTCAATGGACACGCATTACGACGAACGCCTGCTACCCTTTTAGTTGACGGCGGTAATGACCTCAGTTGTCTTAAAAGACACGTAGAATGGAGATAGAGTACTGTGGCGGAAGGCTACATTGAAGACTCTTTTGAATAAAGAAAATATTGCGAAAAGTATACTGAAAGTTGATAGTGGTAATGATAAACCAAGCACAATTGTCATTTTTAATTTCACATCTGAAAATAATATAACTATTAATAAAAACGTGTTTCACTGCTTTGAGAATTGCTCCAAGAATGAATAAATTAAAACTTCATTAACAATCTAATCTAAGGAGTCAACTTTAACTCCTAGGTTTTATGTTCTACTCTGTCCTACAGTGCTACAGTGACACAATTACACATTATATGTGTATCCAGAATTATGTGAGAGAGTTACTGAGCAAAGATTAATAGACCAGGGTCCCTATTCTTGACCCTTCGCATGTACCATATGTCACTCGCATATGATGAGAGACGTAGGAAAATATCAAGAATGGTATTCTTGACCCATTCGAATAGGTTCGAATTCGCATATAATCCTCGTATTAGAAACGAGCGGATTGGACCACTTGAAACTGTTGAAAGTTATTCGTTTCACGTATTATCTAACCTAAAAAACTTTTATTCAATATCGTATGACTTTTTTGAGTTTTAATGGATAATGGATGAATTAGTGTATTTACATTTACTGGAACAAGAACATTTAGAAAACGAAGAGCAAGACGATAATAATAATGTAAATAATCTTAGAGATCCATTCGTAGAATTATATTAAGTGACGAACAATTTTCAAATATGTTTAGGTTGTCAAAAGACGTCGTTCGCTACTTTATAGAATCTATTGAGCCTTATATGAGGCCTAAGTTACGTGCAACAGATTTAAGTGTAACTAACAGAGTAAGTATCGATATTAACTTGAGTTTTTAGATAGTGAATAATGATTTATTTGTCTACAGGTTTTGGTTGCCTTCGCAAGTGGCAGTTACCAATTAGATATAGGCAGCAATACGTTTCTTCGAATTTCACGTCCGTCTGTGAGTAGATGCATAAGGGAGGTTATTACAGCAGTAAATAGGCCTAATATTTTTAATGAACGGGTAAAATTCCCCAATAACTTTAATGAACTCGATACGTTACGTGTAAGGTAGGTACAAATATGAAACTTGTTTATTATTTCAGGTTCTACAAGAAATATAATATACCGGGGGTTATAGGGTGTGTGGATTGTACTCACATAGCGATATATCCCCCTAGTCATAATGACAATGAACATCCTGAACATATATATGTAAATAGGAAGGGATACCATTCTATAAATACTGAACTAGTAAAATAATTTTTTATTAGTATTATCTTCTTTTAATAATTATTATTTTAGGTATGTGATACAAATTTAAAAATTTTATCTGTTTCCTGTTAGCACCAATGATGCTTTTATTTGGAGTAATTCCAATGTACAAAGATTCTTAAGAACCTTATATGGTTTAGGGCACACCGATTATTATTTACTGGGTAAGTTATGGCTTTGCCTCCTTTATATTTTACAAATTCCCATAAATTGTGTTTTAGGTGATTCAGGATACCCATTACGAACGTGGCTTATGACACCATTAGAACAAGAACCAGCTCCAAACACACCAGAATACCATTATAATCAAACACAATTAGATCCTTAATCGAGAGATGCAATGGCATGCTGAAAATGCGTTTCAGATGCCTTCTAAAGCACAGGGTATTACATTATGATCCCGAAATTGCCTCACTTATTATAAACACATGTGCTGCACTCCATAATTTATGTATAGAACATGTTGTTTCCATGCCAGATGATAATGAAGAAAATCAATTATTAGATTTTGGTAGGTGTCTTAAATTTTAATTGCTCATTATTTTATTAAATAATAAAATTGTATTATAGTCCTTATACTCGTATTAATTGAAACATTTCAAATTTCAGGTGTTTTTCGCATGGAAGATAATGCTGATGTGGTAGATAATATTGCTGGAGCTGTAAATCCAGAACTCTACTGGTCGTAGAGCTCGTCGGCGACTAATTGAACATTTTTTTTAATCATTTTTTACTGACACTATTTTTTATATTATGTATTGTTTTCAATAAAAGGTTTACGCTTAACAAACATTTGATATTTATTGCCTATTAGTAATGAAAAATTAAATTATTTTTCTTTTGAATAAAATGTATAACAAAAGAAACATGTTTTTTATAAGAATTATTTATTACCCATTTGGTCATTTCAAGAACATCGGGTACATTACTACAGTTTAACTAAAAATATTGGGCTATTTCAACTTCTATGTTGTAACTAACTACTATAGAATTATTCAACGTAATTTATAACAAAAAAAAATACTATAAAAAAATAACTAGAATTGAAATAATTAAATTAATTCTTTAATGATTTCAGTTATATTTTGCAGCGTCTCTGCAATTCTTTCTTTAGCATTTGCACTCTTTTCTTTAGACACTGCTATTCTTTCTAATAATTCGAGCTTCTTCGTTCTGTAATTTTCGTTCTCACTAATTTTTTTCTTATATGTTTCTTGAAACATTTCCAT
>NW_019417421.1:78146-80194 GCF_000390285.2 Anoplophora glabripennis | reverse complement strand
ATTGCAAGAATTGTGTTTATAATTATTTAGTGCTTAAGAGTTTTCTATTTGTTATTATATTATACTGGGAATACGATGTGTAAGTTTTAAGTTATTTAGTTTTATTAAAAACCAAACCTATACCTCTACCAACATTATATGTGGAACACTCATACTCATGTTACTTGTATTAATCGATTAGAAACAGCACATCAAATGTGCATGTAATTATTTAAGTTAAATATAGATAAAAATAATTATGTGAATGATGATAAACTCCAACTAATATTTTATGAAACCTTTGATACTTAGGCTTACAAAATTTTTAACGGTGGTGAATTGCTTTCTTTATTATTGACAAAGGCACTGACAGACAAAGGCGAGGAGTACCACACCTTCACCCTCAGCGAAGAAAAAACGCTGAGGGTGGTGATACGCGGAATACCTGCGGGTGTTTCGCCAAGTGAGGTCCAACTCGACCTCGCAAGACAAGGGTTCCCCGGCGCAATAGTGCACCGCATGGCGAGCCGTCAAAATAAACAGGAAATGCCCCTGGTCCTAGTTCAGGCCCCACAGGACCAGGAGGACATCCTGAAGGTAACCCGCTGCTGCTCGCTCGTGGTTCGAGTAGAGCTGCAGCGAAAGCAGCGGGTTGCCACACAGTGCCACCGGTGCCAGCGGTTCGGCCACGGCCAGACCCGGTGCACAGCTGAGCCAAAGTGCGTAAAATGTGGCGAAAACCACAGCACGCACGTATGCAAAAAGGCCAAAGACACGCCCGCCAGGTGTGCAAATTGCGCCGGGCCACACCCCGCCAGCTATATGGGGTGCCCTCAGTACCCCAAAGCTAAAAACACAAAAACACAAAACACAGACACACACACGACACAAAACACTACACAAACACACAGACAGCCCCTCCTACCCACCCCAAACACAACCCCAGGACGCACATACGCTGACATGACCAGAAAAACACAAAACACACAAAAACAAAAACACAACACCTCACCACACGCACACACAGACACGACACCCTCCCAACCGGGCGCGGCGGCCCTGATTGACGCAACAAAGCGTCTTCAGGACTTCTGCGTCCAGCTGACGACCATGGTGTCGAATATGCAAAAATTATTCGACTTCTAATGGCTCGTCGGCCCTCCCAACCCTCCTCGCTGAGAATTTCGTCCTGGAACCTTGACGGGTTCCGGGCCAAAAAAACGGAACTCGTGGACATCTTGAACCGTCTAAACATAGACGTTATGGCTGTCCAGGAGACCTACCTCAGCGAGGCATCCCGTACCTCCATCCCTGACTATGACATATACAGACATGACAGAAACCGTAACGGGGGTGGTGTTGCACTCATAGTAAAGAAGTGCATCGACCACTATCCGCTGCAGCGGCTCCAAACTCAAAACACAGAGGCCGTGGCGATAGCGGTGAGATCGCTACGGCATGGAGACGTTGCGGTGGTGTCCTGTTACCACCCACCCAGACTACCACTACTTGACAATGACTTAGACAAAATCCTTTCCTGGCCCCAGACAATTGCCATCGGGGACTTCAACGCGAAGTCCCCCATATGGCACAGCGGGACGACGACCACAAGAGGTCGCGTCCTGCTGAATTACCAAGACAGACACGACGACTTGACTATACTCGGACCGACAGAACCGACACATTACGGACCCGTAGGACGCCCCGACGTTATCGACATTGCCCTCTTAAAATCTATACCGTTAAATGCCCAAATATCCACCCAATACGAAGGGTCTTCCGCCCACAATCCAATATTTCTGGATCTGGGGCGAAGACAGAGATATGAAGGCACCTTCACGAGGAGGTTCACTGACTGGGAGCGTTTCCGAACAGTAATGCAAGGAAACATGGCGCTCCCAGTCATCGAAACCACCCATGATCTGGAGGCGGCAATCCTCTCCCTTGAGACTGACATTAAAAACGCCCTGACTCAGACTACGACGGAGACTATTGTCCCCCGACTGACAAACCCCCGGGGCACCCTCCCCGATGACATAAAAAACTTAATACGTGACAGACGACGTGCG
>NW_019417421.1:52413-76105 GCF_000390285.2 Anoplophora glabripennis | reverse complement strand
TATGGTTTGAAAGTTCCAAACTATATGAACTATTGAATTTAACCCAATATTGTACAAATATTCGGTTAGGTATACTCTCCGGAAAGTGAGATTATTATAACAGTTCATGCATAATTTTTATATTTTTACAGCTTACTTGCCAACTTATCAAGTTTATGAAGCAAATGAATTAAATTGTTGTCGTTTTTACTTACAATTAAATACATAACAAGAAATTGTTTTAATAGTACATGCATAACAACATTCTGTATAAATCAATTAGGATTTCTTGTAGATACAAAATAAACTTAAAATTATTAAAAAATGTTTTATTTCCTTATCGAAACCATTTACTAAGTATATCTTGGCAAATGTCAAAATTTGAAAAATACTATAATATAATAAAATAATAAATAAGAAATTGTCTGTATTTATTTGTGGCATTATAAATGTTATAATTTGGATATTTTGCCATAGTTTGAAGAAAAAAAAACTGGAAAAATAAACCCTTGTACCGATAGGGACAGTCAAGTGTCAATACTGAAAACTTTTGCCTAATAGTGAGATGCCAGAGACATACATCTACATGTATAAGTCTGGTTACGCACTGGAAAAACAAATACACATCACAATAACACTATGACGTTTCTGAAACCTCTAGTTTCGTTATCAAAGCAGAAGTGAATTAGAAAAGTACTGAATATTAGTTTTTCGCTACATTTTCTGTTTAACTAAATAATCTGTTCTCAAAAGTATTGACACTTGACTATTCCTATTTGTATAAGGGTTTACTTTTAAAATTTTTAAAATAATATAATATAAAGGATATGTGAGAAGTCGTTTCCATACGATAGATGGCGCTGTAATCAGTTCAGAAAGTATAAAGTGTTGCCTACTCATTAGGAGCTAAGTAGTAGTAAGCTTCCAAAACGTTACGTGCGCTGTTTCGCGGTTTAGTGGCAATATTAGGGACATTTCATTCTACGTTAGTATAGTACTATATTTTCTATGAGTATAGTAAACATAAGCTGTTCTTTTTCTTGGTTTTAAATACTGTTAATTATTATACATTAATATCTGATTAATTATTGTAATCCAAGGTAATAAAGAGATTGTTAGCTATGTAGTAGTGTTACACGTAAATTGAGTTTTTTTTATTAAGAGAAGTTTTTTGGTTAAATACAGGTTTAGTTATTTGAATTCCAGCAGAAATAATTTAAATTAGATTATATCGGTCTGAATTTTATAAATTTTGTTCAAAAACTTACGAAAGCCTATTTATTTTCTAAACATATTTTAAAATGTAAGTCTACTATAATTTGTATTTCATTATTAACTATTTACTGGGTATAATATTACTTATAAATAAATAATCACTCATAAAATACAGAAGAACAGTGTTATGTCTCGGTACTTATTTGTATAAAGGAAACCACGAGTTCGGGTGATAACTCTTTATTCTAACACACTATACATTCAAGCAATTCTATATCGTTCGACAACCTATCACTGTCCTTCATGACATCTTACCACGCTCTGCGTGACCCTNTATCGGTCTGAATTTTATAAATTTTGTTCAAAAACTTACGAAAGCCTATTTATTTTCTAAACATATTTTAAAATGTAAGTCTACTATAATTTGTATTTCATTATTAACTATTTACTGGGTATAATATTACTTATAAATAAATAATCACTCATAAAATACAGAAGAACAGTGTTATGTCTCGGTACTTATTTGTATAAAGGAAACCACGAGTTCGGGTGATAACTCTTTATTCTAACACACTATACATTCAAGCAATTCTATATCGTTCGACAACCTATCACTGTCCTTCATGACATCTTACCACGCTCTGCGTGACCCTGACCACCGACCCATGGTCCTTTTGTAGGTTAACCATGGAACAAACAGGATAACTATACTAAACAACTACTTGACAACTTGACATCATAAAATAAGGTTTTTAGTACATAAAACTGAGATATAAGAAGGTATAAGTGAGGTTAGTTACAAATACAATAATGAAAACGTACTAGATCTATGAATGAAAATATGAGAACGGAAATCGTAATAACTGTTAGTCGCTAACAAAATGGTGGAAATATGGAAGACGCGGGAAATGTAACTTTCCCTACTGATAGTACTGACTGATTAGTGTATACTGTGCTATGGATTGTCTCTTGCATAGATTAAGTGTCTCTTGTCTCTGACGATGCACTGATAGCTGTGATAAAACAAATTAACAAATAGCGATATGGAAATGTAAGTATTAACGTCTGTGTTAACTATTCTTTAACAAAGACATATTTTAATTTCTGCAATATAATGTATATTCTATTTCAAGCAGTAAACCGTTATTTGCCAAAAGACAGTGATATTGTGTGAGGTTATATTGAAGTTGAATGTTTAGTATGTAAATGGTTTTCATTGCATTTAAATTCGAGTATTAATTTTTCATGCATTTTAAAGAAATGTAAAACACTACAGCTGATATTAAAGAAAGCAGGAGGAATAATCATGTATGCTACAAACAAAAATGTACCTAAATAGAAAAATGTGATTTTATGTAAAAAGTTTCCTATTGGCAAGTGTTCTGTTGTTGATTCACAGTTCTATTTTGCATTTTATTTAATTTATAAGCGCATAGAAAATTAGCTAATGGATATATTTTCTTCAAATTTTCATGGGCTAGAGGGGGCAGGGATGTGCATGGGCCAGTCCTTAAAAAAAGATTTGGTATTATCATCTTTGTCATAGGTAGGTACTGGTAAGACGGTGACTGCATGCCTTTTCTCCTTTTCTTTTTTTTAGAGGTCTCCATAGAGCTTGCTGCCCTAGGGCCACCCCAAGCAAAAGTTGTAGCTACGCCCATGCAAATTTTATACACCACTATTTTGAGTTGGAATACATAGAATAATCCAATGTTCAGTTTTTAATTTTGTGGCATCCTAGAAGCATCCTACACAATTCTACAATTCTATATTTGCTTTTTTATTAAGTTTATAGGCATGTAGAAAAATTACCGGTACCTAGATATTTTTTATTCAATTTTTTTACAAGGCTATTTTAGAATAATCCTACTGTATAATTCTTTTCAATAAAATCGCTAACATATTTTTCTGACAAATGTAGCAGGTCAGGCATTATTGACAATGGGATACCATCAATAGTTGCCAAATGAACATTCAGATCTCTACCCATAAAAGAACAAGCCAACTTGATTCTAGCCTACTTGTATTTAACAGTGTTAACACAAAAAAAAAGTCACTTATGATATACAGGGTGTTGCATCACGAGAGGGAGATAGAGGATATCTAGGGTAACTAGGATCGCCTATAGAAATAGCTCATTGGCCATTCTTTATTGAGATACAGGGTGATTCATGATTTTGGGTCAAAACTGCTTTATGTCATAACTTTGGTAGGGAATGGAATAATGGGTTCATATTTGGTAGGGTTAATGCACTCACGATACTTCATGTATGCATGTATAACGGCAAAAAAAATCCAGGTCCGGACTGCAAAAATTGTTAATTTTTTGTGCAAGTCTAGAAAACAACACTTTATGTCTTTTTTTGAAATTCCGATATGATATTCGGAAAGAGCATAAAAAAGTAATCTTAAAGACGTGTTTCTTTTTTTTGTTACACTTTCGTGGTTATTTAAATAAGCTATTGAATATACGAGACTACGGCTTCTAAAACTAAATTACGTAAAGGACATATGATAAAAATGGTTTTGCAACTAAAATTAGCGAAAATGTTATAAATAAGCATTCATCTTTTAAACCTCATTTTCTTTAAATAATATGTATTCCAGGTCCGGACTGCTAAATTTTTAATTTTTTTTGTAACTCAAGAAAGCATTGCCCCTTATGTATTTTTTTGGTATTCCCATACGATTATTGAAAAGAACATAAAAAAGTGATCTCAGCGACATGTCTTTTTGTCTTATTACACTTTGTTGATTACTTAAATACGGTATTCAATGTACGGTAACAACGCTTTTAAAATGAAATTACGAGTAAGTAAGAAACACATGACATGAGTAAGTAAAAGATACATGATAAAAATAGTAGTTTATTTCTTTTAATGGTAGTAAATAGGATATCTAAAAAATAGAAATACACAAAGAAAATAATAGGTGTGTAAATCTACTTTACAATGGCAAATTAATTTTATAGCAAATTTTCAAAGTGGCCTCCCTCAACTTTGATACATTTTCTTATTCGTTTACCCAAGTTTATAATTGCTCGATGTATCGATGGCAACCAAAATTGACGTATTATAATTTATTTTTTGTCATGTATTTTCATCATACGTATTTAAATAATCATCAAAGTGTAACAAGAAAAAGAGACATGTCGCTGAGATTACTTTTTTATGTTCTTTTCGATAATCGTATGGGAATACCAAAAAAATACATACGGGGCGATGTTTTCTAGTTAAAAAAAAAATTAAAAATTTTGCAGTCCGGACCTGGAATCGATATTATTTAAAGAAAATGAGGTTTAAAATATTCATGCTTATTTTTAACATCTACCCTCAATTAAGCCTTTGCTAATTTTAGTTGCAAAACCATTTTTATCATGTGTCCTTTACACAATTTAGTTTTAGGAGCCGTAGTCTCTTATATATTCAATACCTTATTTAAATAACCAACAAAGTGTAACAAAAAACAGAAACACGTCTTTAAGATCACTTTTTTATGCTCTTTCCGAATATCTTATCGAAATTTCAAAAAAATACACACAGTGTTGTTTTCTAGACTTGTACAAAAAATTAACAATTTTTGCAGTCCCGACCTGGATTTTTTTTGCTGTCATACATGCATACATGAAGTATCATGAGTGCATTAACCCTACCAAATATGAACCCATTATGCCATTCCCTACCAAAGTTATGACATAAAGCATTTTTGGCCAAAAATCATAAATCACCCTGTATCTCAATAAAGAATGGCCAAGAAGCTATTTCTATAGGCGATCCTAGTTACCCTAGATGTCCTCTATCTCACATTAAGCCGTGTCCCTCTCGTGATGCAACACCCTGTATATCTATCTAATTGAATCTGATGAAATTTTGAAAAATATTTTTCAACTTGTTTAGTCTTCCACAATCTAAAACATTTAAATCAGAAGAACAAGGAGCTGTAAAAAAGGTTTGTGAATACCTAGCGATCCTCTGTTCATACAATTTTTTTATTGAAAATTATTGACTACATAAGTACGTAAGTGCAGGAGTACCATCGTGTTGGTAAAATATCATTTTCTAAAAAAAAAACTTTTAAAATAGCTTTGTACATTTTTAGAAAATTTTAATTATTGGAAGTTTTTGGGATAGCTGAAGTATGTATAAAGGTTAGGTGGATAAAGGCAAGGAATACATGAAGCAGTCTTTTATCTTTGCTATATTTTTTGTTGGTAGAGACTTTTAAATAGTGACAGTATTTTATGTGACATCACTTTATTGTAAAAAAGTAGGTATAGTTACATTAAATAAATTTGTCAGAGGTGTTATTAAAACCAAAAAAAAGCAAATTGAATTCTATGAACATTTACATTATTCATTTCAATATGTCGTGTTATTTTAATTAATTTTTAATAATACGTACTTGGATTGATTATTTTTATTTTATACATAATTAGTAGAGTAGTTGTTTCCTATAATATCGTTAGTTATTAATTAATAGGTGTCTTCGAAGTTGCTTTTTAGCATACCTAGATATTGGGTCCAAAAAGCATATACAGGGTGTCCGGTAAGTACCTCCTAATCTCTCGGGAGTGTATAGGGGAGGTCAAAATAAAACTAGTCCTTCCTATAATTTTTTTTCCTAATGTGCCCCCTAACGGAGTTATGGGGGGTCAAAGGGGTACCTAGAAATTAACGTTTAGGGTTATAACTTTGAAACCACCCTGTATATTTTAATAAAATTTTCGTACGTTGTATTACACATGGAGCTCTACGATTTGATGCTAAAATCAACTTTTTGCTATTATCAGGTGTCCAGAAACGGACTGGCCCTATCACAATTTTTCTCAAAATTTTGACAGAAGTAATTTTATCAAACTGAAAATATTATTATTAGATACTCTGAAGGTTTTTCTTTAAAAATGGTACTCTTTATTTATTTCGAAAAAATGAACGGTTTGCGAGATAAATCGGTTTTGAAAAAAATTGGTAACAAATACAACAACAATTAAAATTTATTTTTTTTACATATTATTTCATGCATTTAATTTCTTTAACTTTATCAAGTCCAGAAATCTTTGAACGGGTTGGCTATACTTTATGAGCAAGTAGTGACCAATTAAAAATAACATTTGAAAAATAACTTACTTACAAGACATGCAACAAAGAACATTCAACAATGAACAAAGGTACCTAAATGTTACTTCGGTAGATGTTCAAAATGAGCACCCCGTACTTCAATGCACTTTCTAATCCTACGAATGTTTTCCCGGTGCACTTGAAATAATATTCCGTGATTATTGCGGAGATGGTCACAGTTCTGTGTTAGCCTCAGCAGAAGTTCCTCTCTACTATTTACGGGTGTTGAATAAACGTTATTTTTTAAATGACCCCACAGAAAAAAGTCTAATGGGTTTAGGTCGGGCGACCTAGGTGGCCATAATACAGGTCCGCCTCGACCTATCCATCGATCACCAAAAACATTCGTCAGATGTTGACGTACTAAACGATCAAAGTGGGGTGGTGCACCGTCATGCATGTACCACATTTCAGTTCTTATTTGAAGGGGCACTTCTTCTAACAAAATATTTAGATTTTCCTCTAAAAATTGCAAATAAAGAGCACCATTAAGTCTTTGCTCCAGAATAAATGGACCAATCAAATGATTCCCGATAATGCCAGCCCACACATTCACCATAAACCTTTGTTGGTAGCGAGTTTGAACTAAAGCGTGAGGGTTTTCTTCATCCCAGACATGTAGATTATGCGAATTAATTATGCCGTCTCTTGTAAAACCTGCTTCATCGGTGAACAAAATAGATGTACCAAAATTATGATTCCGAATATGATGCTGTAAAAACCAATTGGCGTATTGAAGTCTTTTTGGATAATCATCTGGAGACATAGCATGTACTTTTTGGATGTGGTACGGGTAAAGCAATTGTTCTTTCAGAGTTTCATGTACAGCCCATTTTGTAACATTGTTTTGCGCCGCAAGCTTCCTTATGCTATTTGAAGGATTATTAGCAACGTCTTCCAATATTTGTTCCTCTACATGAGGGTCTCGTACTCTCCTCGGGGCTCCTGCTCCACCACGGCGTGGCAAAAAGCTTCCTAAATAAAGGATTCGGAAGAAATTAGTTTCACTAACGTTTTTCACTATTTTTTTTTACCTGTTTCTCTTAAACTACGATCAACTCTTTCAAAAGTTTTTGGACTCGGCAAATGTCGACCCGGAAACCTTTCCTCATAAAGTCTTCTTGCCTCCACGGAGTTGCATAATGCTTCCCCATAAATTAGGTGCATATCAGCATATTCTGCACAGGAATATTCTTCCATTTTTAAATGTTATTTCTAACGGCTTAAAACGAATACCACAATAAAATTGAATTTTTATTCTGTCACGCGCCTTTGACAAGTACTTTAAAATCAACAGGGTCTAACAACGAAAACAATAGAAAAGAACTCCATGGAGACAAGAGCAATAATAATTTGTAGATGTATTTTGGTCATAGATGTTGATTTTACAAGAAACGGCATTATTCATTCCCTTAATTCACCACCAGTAAATGTTTATGGTGAATCTGTAGGCTGGCACTAGCGGGAATGATTTTATTGTAAAAAAATAAATTTTAATTGTTGTTGTATTTGTTACCAATTTTTTTCAAAACCGATTTATCTCGCAAACCGTTCATTTTTTCGAAATAAATAAAGAGTACCATTTTTAAAGAAAAACCTTCAGAGTATCTAATAATAATATTTTCAGTTTGATAAAATTACTTCTGTCAAAATTTTGAGAAAAATTGTGATAGGGCCAGTCCGTTTCTGGACACCTGATAATAGCAAAAAGTTGATTTTAGCATCAAATCGTAGAGCTCCATGTGTAATACAACGTACGAAAATTTTATTAAAATATACAGGGTGGTTTCAAAGTTATAACCCTAAACGTTAATTTCTAGGTACCCCTTTGACCCCCCATAACTCCGTTAGGGGGCACATTAGGAAAAAAAATTATAGGAAGGACTAGTTTTATTTTGACCTCCCCTATACACTCCCGAGAGATTAGGAGGTACTTACCGGACACCCTGTATATGCCTTCATCAGATGAAAACGAAGGGAGTTTCACACCCAAAAAATGCACATGTATTGTGACAATCTTGACAATTTCTTAAAGATTACAAAGATATCAAGTTAATCTCTTGGTGATTGCTTGAATTTTCTCACGATTTCTCATAGACTGCAAGAATTTGTAAATGACTGTGATTTCTTTCAAATCACGAGATTTCTAGAGATTTCCTCAAATTATCCCATCAAGTTCTTCAGATTTCTATACTTACTAGAATTTCCACTGAATTGGAAGTATGTACCTATTTAGCAATAGTTAATTTTTTAAAGTTTGCAATAGAAAGAAAGTACGTATTCATTTACATTTGCATTTTATATTTGCATATATATTTTTCATAATTAAAAATTTAATTCATAAAAATAATATCAATATAAATATGTACAAATATTCTATGTAAAAATATAATAATTTTATTTTTATTTATGTATATCAATGCTATACTAAATGCCATTTTAATATGTCAATGTCTACAAAAATGTTTGTTTTTAATGTTTTACACTTAAGTACAGGGTGATTCACTATATTTTGACCCCCCTTTAACTTTTTTGTTTTAAGAGATAAAAAAAATGTGAAATATAAAAGTTGCACCATTTTTTATGAATTTTTCGAAAATGGTAGTAGGAAAACAAATGAAGTCCAAATAAAATGGCCGCGGATGTTAACTTTGTTAAGTTAAATGGAACACCCTGTATATTTTTACATATTTGGATAGAACGTTCCCTGTCGAGCATAGTCATAGGGTTTGTTGGGTTCATCTCTAACAATAAGCGAGATAATATTAAAAAACGAAAAGAAGGTTTTTTATTAAGAAAATAAGACTTCTTGTAATTGTTAGACCTTTTTCAGGAATTTCTGCCTTTTTTCCAATTACTTAAGGATTTACAGATTTAGTTAAAATATATTTTGATGTATCGGACATTGATACTGTCCAAAATGCGTATAGGTAATGTAACGAAATCAGACTAATTAGGCCGTGAGAGGTCTAATTACTCATGGACATTATATGGTAGGTCGTGACAGTGACAAGTAGTAAGGTCTTGACAATATTGTTATTGATTGACAGTTCATATAATTATTTAATTAAAATAGATTACACAGAAGTAGAAAATTATTTAGAATTAAAATAGAGTATGGAGAACTTTGCTCTATTTTAATTCCTATAATATTTCAATTTTCTACTTCTGTGTAACCCATTTTAATTAAATAATAATATAAACTGTCAAACAATAACAACGTTGTCACGACTTTACCTGTCACTGTCACGGCCTTCCATATAACGTTGTCCATGAGTAAATAATAATAATAATAATAATAAGCATTTATTCATGTCAGCCTTTACAGGATATGAAGCGTCGATAGGAATACAGAAGAATAAAAATTTAAATACAATTTAACAAAGTTTGTTTTAACGATTGTCATAATTGTAAAATTCCTGCAAACTGTAAAAACAGTTTTGTAAGAGGAATGAGCGAAGCTCCTTACGAAATTTATTAATGTTTCTTTTTTCTCGTATCGGTGTCGGTAAATTATTAAATATCGTTCCACAGAGATAGAAAGGCCCTTTCTTATACATAGTTAAATTAAATTTATTTATCAGTATGTTGTTTCCCTCTTGTATTATGTTTATGAACATTGACATGCCTTGGAAACAGGTTACTGTTCATTATGATAAATACACTTGCCTCATATATGAGGACACATGGAAGTGATAAAATTTTATCTCTTATAAGTGTGGGCCAACATGACTCCAAGGGTTTCAAAGAAAATATTAACCGAATGATTTTTTTTTGGTAAATAAATACTCTTTGAAAGTCACAACTAGATCCCCAATAAATTATTAGATATTTCATATGAGAGTAAGCCAGTGCAAAATATATATTTAGTAAATATTGTCTATTCCCACAACACTTCAGATTTCTTATGGCAAAAAAGGCTGATTTCATTTTGTTTAATACATGGTTAATATGGTTGCTTCAGTTCAGATGTTCATCTATATATAATCCTAAGAATTTAGTGGTGTCAACATTATCAATAACAAAGTTATTCATTTTTACGTTCGGATTTTCGCGCCTTTTGTGATAAAATATATATTTAGTTTTGGTGGAGTTAACTATAAGCCTATTATTTGAGCACCATTCATAAAATTGTTGAAGGGTCAAACTTACTTTCTCTTGCAGTTCATCAGGTGATGAAGCAGTAATGCAGATTGTTGTATTATCCGCATATAATACAACATTGACATTCTCTGTGAAAGACTGATCCATGTCATTAACAAACAAAATAAAAAGTAATGGAGATAAAACTACAAAATAATTTAAATATATTTATTGTCCTCTAAATAATATTAATTTATTTAATATTTGCCTTTTCGTAGATTTTACCGAATTAAATAATTTGACTTCATGATTTATTCGTACATCGATATACTTTTCACATTCAGCCCTTACAAGTTCTATTAAATGATTACAATTGTTAGGCAAATGATCAAATTGATGTTCATGCAAATTTTCAAATATGTTCACATTCAGAAAGTTTTTCTGCTATCATCATTATTAAAACATTTTATTAATTTTTCAGTTTCTTGACATATTACTACGACATCTCGAGATGGATACGTCAAACAACCACGATCTTTAATAAAAATTAATTGACTCTACGAATACTGTGTATTCGACATTAAACTATTTACACAGTCTTCACATTTTATTAGCTTTATTAGAGAATTTGTTATTTTTTCGAAACCGCCAATATATACTATAATGTACTTGCTAGTGTCCAGTCCTGTTTTTTAATAGCCTTCACCCATCTTTGTTTTATGACAACATTCCTTGGAAATCTGTAAAAATTTAAATATTAGGTTTGAAAAAATCAAAGCCTACTTAATTTTTTTGTCACAAAACTCTCTGATTTTTCTAATCACATTTTGCCAACTCTCCTTTTGCAGGGTGCTGAATATGAATCTGAAATTAGTTTTGTTTGCGATTTTTTTAATTGAAAACAATATTTGCCTAATTAATTTTCAGCTATCTCGAAATGACGGGAAATAGTAAAATTTCATAAAAATTTGAGACTCACATAAAGCAAATAATTACTAAAAATATTTTACAGTAATTCACTCATTATTTTATAATAACAATATCACGTTAATCACTACACTATGTGGGCGAACAAAATTATAAAGCTAACCCTGGAAACTTGTGACGTCAACCGAAAAATGGCGTACATATTTACCTTTTATATATTCCTTTTTTACTTACCTAAAGAAGGAATCTTTTCGCCCCTCTTCACCAACTCGATCACTTCTATTTATACAATGTTTTACAATACACTTGACCATGATAAAACGTCTAATTATCGAAATCACAGCGATGCGAACACGTCAAATGTTAGGACACAACTGAGCGCTGGGCTCCAAATCAGGCTCCTAAGTGTTTTCACCAAAGTCGCTCTATAAGCCAGTCTAGGTGATCTGTGAATAGATCCAATCGTTTATCGGTTGCCTTATACCCAAATTAATTTTTTTATTAAAAAATCCTTACTGACACAATCAAAAGCTTTCGTCAGGTCGAACAAAAGAGTTATCACATAGGTTTTTATCAAGTGAATCATAAATGTGGTTTATTAATGAGAACGCGGCCGTGTTTGTTGAATATTTAGGACGAAAACCGTGTTGATTGCTACTTAAAAGACCTTTTTTATTGATAAAATTATAAATCCAACTGTACTATTTTCTCAAAAAGTTTTGAGAAACAGGATAATAGAGTTATAGGTCTAAAGTTTTCAATAAGATCGGCTTCTCCGTTTTTGTGAAGTGGTATTATATTTGAGATTTTAAGAGCATCAGGAAAAATCCCAGACCGAATTGAGAAATTAAACACAAAACACAAAGGGTGTACTATATATTGAGAAATATACTTTAAGACTTTTATTGGCAAGTTGTCTGGCCCACTTGAAGACTTATTTTTCATTTGTGACAGATGATTTTCAATTTCTTCTGTTATATGCCTCTCAAGGCCTAATTAGTGAGATTTAGTTAAAGTACCTATACGCATTTTGGACCGATGTCCGATCTGTCAAAATACATTATAACTAAATCTGTAAATCCTTACGTAAGTGGAAAAGGCAAAAATGGCTGAAAGAGGTTTAAAAATTACAAGAGATGTCTTGTTTTCTTAATAAAAACCCATCTTTTCGTTTTTTAATAGTATCTCGCTTATTGTTAGAGATGGACCCAACAATAGGGAATGTTCTATCCAAATATGTAAAAACATACAGAGTGTTCCATTTAACTTAACAAAGTTAACATCCGCGGCCATTTTGCTTGGACTTCATTTGTTTTTCTACTATCATTTTCGAAAAATTCATAAAAACTCGTGCAACTTTTATTTTTTATAACTCTTAAAACAAAAAAGTTAAAGGAGGGGGGGGGTCAAAGTATAGTGAATCGCCCTGTACAACATACGAGTATACTATTTTATAAATTGATAGGTATAACTATCTTAATTTTTAGTGTGACTGAAGAATAAAATATTTATAGAAAAAAAGTTTTCATTTAATAAATAGGTTTAATCCCAGTTTAATCCCACAAAAAATATGCCTATATACAGGGTGTTCCACTTAAGAAGGATTCTTCTGCAACTCTGCAACTGTAAAATTTATAAAAAAAAATGGTTTTAATAAAAGTTGCCTGGAATAATATGGGCCATGTAAAAAAAATATTTTTAACTTTACAGGATGTTCCATTTCGCATGGGCGCTACATAACTTTGTTATTTTAAATGGAAAACCCTGTATATTATTGCATTTTTAAATTCCTTGGTTAATATTAGATAGAGTTTATTAAATGTACATGGTGTTTAAAACTTACCGTTTTTGAGATAATCAGTTGTTTTAGAAAAAAATCATTTCAGCTTGTAGTGTCTAAACCGTAA
This sequence comes from Anoplophora glabripennis, assembly GCF_000390285.2. Classification (NCBI taxonomy): domain Eukaryota; kingdom Metazoa; phylum Arthropoda; class Insecta; order Coleoptera; family Cerambycidae; genus Anoplophora; species Anoplophora glabripennis. The sequence goes on along the minus strand of NW_019417421.1, from coordinate 62,877 downwards.
GCGTTAGAAACTTGCAGTTTTCACAGTTCGTTTTGGCATAAATTACTCTATCTTGTCATCTGTGAGCAAAACGTGTACGTTATTCAGACTCGGAAATACTGAGACCTACATTTAATAATCTTACGAGTTGAAAAACTTTTTTTTTTTCAAATGGAAAGAGTAACACTATCTGCTTTCACATGTCATAAAACCACTGTGTACCAAATTTAGTGATTCTCGTATGACAGGGTTCTGAGATAAAAAAAAGGGGGCGGATTTCAGGGGGCTGTAACTCTGAAAGAGAGGGCCACTTGGAAAAAATAAAAAATACGGATCCCCTAAATTTGTTTTAAGAATCTGTGACCAAATTTTGTTGCATTAATTTTGAGACACCCCATATACAGGGTGTCCCAGTAGTTGAGACAAAAAAGTCGAGTACAAATAGATGAGGTCAAAATAATATCAGTTTTTCATATAGTTTTTTTTCATATTCATTTTCGTTAACAAGTTACAGTCCCTCAAAGATAAAAATTAAACAGTTATTTTTATTTACAGTCTCTAAACTATTAACTTCAGCATTATGTAAATTTGGTGATGAATAACACATGCATACAGCTCGTTTTTGATGTAAGTGAAACTTTTTTATGCCCAGAACACCAGAGACGGACTATGCCCAATATTTAACAACCCAGAATTTTTGCATAGATGGCGATTGCAATCTGCCTGTATCAAAAATAAGTTCCCTGAAGAATTTTCCAGCGATAATACCCTCTTGGTTCAACTCGGTAAAAGTGACAGTTTAGGAAATATTTGTAATTTTGTCACATCGAGCGGCGCCTTCACCATTTTTTGTTAATATTTAATTGGACATAATTACTATGTTAGAACGGTACCTACATATTTTTAAAAAAAGAGCATTGAAAATCTTACTGTCTGCTATTGTAATTTTCTCTAACAAAATTTAACAAACACTCTTTAAACATTACACAAAATAGAAAAACAAAACAAGAATAAGTTAAATAAGTTAAAAAAATTATTAAAAAAAAGAAAACTATCAAAATACATTTTTAATAGGGACACCTTCCACCTCGGCACACTTCCTAAGGCTATGAATATTATTTGTTTGTACACGAAAAAGCATTTCTGGGGTATGTCTAATATTATCACAATGGAAATTAATTCTTTGTGCAATTCATCCCTTTTCTGTATTGAGGTTGCGTACACTAAACTTTTCAGGTATCCCCATAGGAAAAAGTCGATCGGGTTAAAGGCTGGAGAATGTGGTAGTAGCCTATAAATTGGGCCTCCTCTCCCAATCCATTTATTATTAAACACAATGGATAAATAATTTCATACATAAATATTGAAATGGGGAGGACGATCATGCATGAACCAAACGTATCTTCGGGTGTCTAATGGATTATTTTGCAAAAACTCCAAATATCAATGTCCATTGAGATGTTCCTCAAAAACATGAACCTATTAAGTTATTACTCACTATTCATTAATTATGAATCGGTGCTGGTCTTTTGTTGGTACAGTACGGCGCGGATTCTCTTTATCCCATAAATGTAAATTATGGGAATTAGGAATTAAGAACTTATTCTTGTTTTGTTTTGCTATTTTGAGTTATATGTAAAGTGTGCTCGTCAAATTTTGTTAATGAAAATTACATTAGCAGACAGTAAGATTTTCTAGGCTCTTATTTTAAAAATATGTAATTAAAAATTAAAAACAAAAAACTATGAAGGTGGCGCTCGATCTACACTGTGGGAAAATCACAAATATTTCCTAAACTGTTAATTTTACTGAGTTGAACCAAGAGGGTATTATCGTTAGCAAATTCTTCAGAGAACTTATTTTTAATAGAAGCAGATTGTGATCACCATCTTTGCAAAAATTCTGAGTTGTTAACCATTGGGCATATAGGCTATTGACTATGTACTTTAGATAGGAACTACAACTTAACAGAAATTTTATTGTTTGATATGTCCAATTGACCCTAAAAAATGATGAAACCGCGGAGTGCTATCTTTTAAAGGGGTGCGTTTTTGAGAATGAAGTAAAAAGGTGGTATTTTCAGTTTTTTGAGTTTTACTCGAAAACTATTAATTTTTTCTAAATAATTGTTAACAGAAAAGTTGTAGCAAATTGAATTTCCAATCGAAATGAGACCTTTTTAAGACAAAAAAAAATTATTCTTAACAAAAATATGCCCAAAAAACGAGTAAAAAAAACCCGGAAAAATGCGTTTTTTTTTCTTTTTGGTTTTTGGCCCACAACTTTTTTTCTGAGAGGAGTTAGGTAATAGGCATTGCTTCACAGAAAAAAAGTTAATGTGTTTTCCTTTAAAATAAGCCTTTATAGAAGTACCTACGACTAATAGAAACCGAAATACATTGGATCAAAGTTGGCTACTTTTTGGATTTTTGGCCAATTTTTGCCCTTTTTTGACGATTTTTGTCTTATAACTTTTTTCTGAGTTAATTTAGGTATATGTAATGCCATATTCAAATGAAAGCTGGTTTCAAGACCTTTAAAATTGTGCCTGGTAGAAGTTTGTACAATTAAAATCAACCGAGATATGTCAATTTAACCAACGATACTTTTTTCTTTTTATAAAATTTTAATTACTTTCGGTATTATTTTGTCTAATAAATTTATTTTTGTGAATGTGAAAGTTAAAATAAGTTTCTAGGTGATTGAATACTATTATTTATTTATCTCTCTTTTTTTTGACATAGTCAATAGCTTAATAGTACGTTACTGGCGTTCTGGGCATAATAAAGTTTCACTTGCAACATCAAAAACAAGCTATATGCATGTGTCATTGATCACCAAATTTGCATCATGCTGAAGTTAATAGTTCAGAGACTGTAAATAAAAATTTTAATTTTCACCTTTGAGGGACCGTAACTTATTAACGAAGGCCCTTATGAAAAAAATGTATATGAAGAACTGATATTGTTTTGACCTCATCTATTTGTATTCGATTCTTTTTGTATCAAGTCCGGGACACCCTGTGTATTAGGATGCTTCGATTGAAAAAAATTTTTTTTTCGCTAAATTGACGAAATATTCTAAACATTGGAAAAAAATTCTTACCAAATTTCAGCTCTTAATTTTGTGTACTCGCTATTTGATTTTGAAATTGTCCCATTCATTTTAAGCTTTGGCTTGTTAGAACTGTGCGTCGCAGACGACTTACGCGGTTAGCAGAATCTGTAGCGTTCAACTTTATCGGTTTTGAAGGGGGGTCTTTTGTTAGATTTAGTGCTTCTAACTGTATGCTGGCAAATGCAGATGAACATATTTATTATTTTGGCAAAATTTATTTTTATCATGACAATGGCTGAATATTTTTTGCTGACAATACTTATTGAGGATAAAGAACATGAAGATCTTTTGAATTTAATTTGTTGTCGTCATCAAAATAAAAGTGAAGATCGAATGTTTTCTAACAGACATTTGGAAGGTATACAATGGGAGATGTTCTCGTACGAGATCGATCAATTTCTCGTCTTCCTCTGGTGAAAACTTAGTTGCCATTTTAAAATTCGTTAAAAATAAACGATGTGAGCTCAACTGAACGACTGCGTTGAAATCAAATCGAATTTGATTTCGACTGAACCGACGACGCACATAATTTTCTGCCTACTGTGAGTCCACCTAAGCAGAGTCTAACAAACCAGTTACTCATGTACCTGTGTTTTAGATTCCAACGTAAGTCCGACGCGCACAACTGACTGTCTGCTTTGCGTCGCCTATAGCTCTAACAAACCATAGCTTAACACGTAAATCTTTGTACTTCAAAAGTGCCCATAGTAGGACCTATATGACTTGAACAGTTTCAGCAGAAATTTTAAGGTTCATTTTTATCGATTTTTGCATTTTTCTCATAAATGGCTACTTATAGCAAAAACATAAATTACATTTTTATAGGATAATCTTTACTAAAAAAAAGGTCCTCAGTATCTAAGCTTAGATACTGAGCAGCAAATTGCTAGTTGGTATGGTTGTTTTGGATTAAAATAATTCAAGAAACAATCTTACAAATTGTGTGTTAGGTTATTCTTACTTTAAAATCAGACTTTCATCTTCAAAACTTTAAAGCATTTATGAGTTTTAAGTTGCAATTATAAGTTATGCCCGAATATTATGTTCAACGTTAGAATTTTAAAATAAAATAATAATCCTTTTCGCCTTCTTTTGTGGTACTTGTAATTATTGTCATATTTTTTGAAATTATATTACAACTTTTTATAATACAAATATTGTGATAAACACTATAAATAATATATTTTCTTGTGTTACAGAGAAAATCCTAACTGTGCTACTTTGAGCAATTTCGAAGTATTAAAACATTTGCAGAAAATTAAGGATAGTAAAAAGAAACATAAAGGACAACTTGCTACAATAGTTTATGAGGTAACAACATATTAGTAACATCAGTATAGTATGTGTCAATTTTATCTCGTATTTTGTAGACTATTCGTTACCTAGAAAATACAACTTGCAAAGATCAAACTTTTGAAAATATTCAAGAATGTCTAAAAGGTTTGACACCATACAATTTAAATAAGACTGAAAAGTTAATGATTATAAATTCTCCTCCAACAACAGCACTGGAAATTCAATTGGTAAGTAAAAAGGTTATACTCAGAGATAACATAAAATCAGTCATATTGATCAAAAAATTATTTTTGTCATTCAAAAAGTGAATCAGTTTATATTCAAAATTATTTCAAAGTAAGACTGTAAATATTAGTTTTGAATTTTATGTATGGGCCTCAATTGCTTCTGTTATGTATTCAAAACTACCAGGAATCATATACCTATTACCATTTTCTTAACATCCAAAAACACCTGCTCCATCTGATATCGGATTCATAGAGATTTTGAAACACCACTTTATTTACTGTAAAAAAGGTGTACTTGTTGTATGTTGCTAAAATGCATAATTGTTGTGAAACATTTTTCATCTTTTCTAAATTTGTAACAAAATTAGGTAGGTAGTTTTTAGGACTAACTGAACTGGAAATAAATTGGTCTAAATCATAAAACATACTTCAGTTAGTTTATTTTAAACGAAAATTGAAGTTTAGTTACACTATAATACCCCCAAATACTATACATGGTTGTCCGTAACTATGAAAGTTGATATCCAGTTTTATATGTGCATTTTAGCGACGTCACAAATATACATTTCTTGGAGAAAAAAAAAATGGCAAAAAAACAAGACTGCTATAATTAGATAAAATTATTTGGTAGTCTGTAACTTTTTATGAAATCAAAATTGTACTACGGTCACTTAATTTAAATCAGTTTATACACAGAGTGTAAATGGCTCCATCTATCGTGCTACTTCCCAACTACGCCATTCACCATAGCTACTACTAATAGGAACTGACCTGCTAAAATTTGACAGGTGCTTATTTGCAGGACCGTCGCCAACTTGGCGAAAACAAAATGTTTAAATTTCAAGTGTTATCTCAACTACGACATACTAATGAGGACTAATAAATAAGTCCAGAACTGGTCTATGTCTGGTAAGTTGAACTGAGGAATGGTCCTAGATATTGTACTAGGTGTTGCGAGTATAATCCAATGCCGGTCAGGGCATGTAGCCCGCGAAGTAGTTGTTTCTTGCAACACTGGAAATTTAAACATTTTGTTTTCTCCCAGTTGACGACGGTCGTGCAGTACCTGGCAAATTTTAACAGGTCACTTCCTACTAGTAGTAGCCAAAGTGAATGGCGTAGTTGGGAAGTAGCACGATAGGTGGAGCTACTTATGCTCGGTGTATACACATCTCCTATTCCTGAGCTGAGCTGGATCGTTCGTCGGTTGTCTCACCTATGACATACTGATGAGGATCAACAAGTCTGAAACCAGTCTATATCTGGTGGGTTAAACTGACAAACAATCCTAGCTATTGTATCTAGGTGTTGCGAGTATAATCCAATGCCGGTCGGGGCATGTAGCCCACGGAATAGTTTTTCTCGCAACACTGAAAATTTAAATCTGTTTATTTTAATCTGAGGAGGTTGCCCTTAATTTATGGCAAGAGAGTTTGTAAATTGTTCTAAAATTTTTCTGTATTCCATTAAAAACTCACTATTTAAGTTTATGAAATCACTTTTTATTGTGTTTTAGGTCATTGAGGAGAGCGAAGAAAGACTGACAGAAGAACAAGTTGATCAAATTTTGGAAGTTGTCACTAAATGTTTCCCTCATACCAAAAAGAAAACAGAAGAAAATGATGTGGAAGATTCAGATTAATTAATTAATAATCAACTGGAAGTCCCCATGTCTAATTTTTTTAGAAATATCTAAAATTTTGAGAAATAGCTTATATGTATAATATAATAACATTTTGTCTGATATTTTATCTATATTCCCAAACCCAGCTACATTACTTGTTTTTTCTTTGATTTTTACATAATTTAATTACAATGTTCCAAATGTAATATTGTACTGATTTTTTGGCCTGTGTGTCTGTATTATAATTTTAGGGTATTATTCTGTAATATTCTTTGCGATATGTGTGTTCATTTTGGTTCTTGTTGATATTAATACCGTTGTGGTCGTAACTGCTCCTCAGACAATGGCGATCCGCTGAGACATCCCTTAGTTGCTTCTGTAACTGGTCACATCCAATATTTCTAAACGTTATGCCCCTCTTCACTGCCAGCATCTTAAATGATAACCGTACAAATGCTTTGCTGCAACCAAGACTGCTTGCGACCTCGTCACCAGTCTTAATGCGTCGGTATTAGTGAGAATGCATCTAAGCATGCGCAATACAGTGGTAAGAGTGAATCAAGGGGCTTTGTGGAGTGGAGTAGGAGTGGCTTGGGGTACGTCCCTGTCTTTTGCAAGTATGTATTATGTATTAAGTACATCTTTTCTTTTTATCCGGATTTTTTGGTGTGTGCCTGTATTATCCAATCATTTTAAGGTATTTATTTTCTAATATTCTTTCTGCCATGTATGGAATTTTCACACCATATACAGGGTATAACAAAAATAAGGTTACAAAGTTCGCCAGTAGGTAGAATACTTAAAATTAGTAGGGGTACGTCATATAAAATTTTTGCCTAAGGTGCTTCCAGGAAGTTGAAGTCGAAAAAAAATTTTTCAAATATTTTGAAAACGGTAGAAAGGAATAAACTCAAATTTTGTACAAATACTACACTACATGCCCCTCACAACCTAAAGCCTTCCATGATTAAAAGTGTAATCCAGGTGCGCAGATATGGGGAAGCTGAACCCCTTTTTCTTAAATATTTCTACGCCGCAGTTTAAACAAAATTTTGGTGAATTTCTAAATTGCCTGTTCCCTTTAGAGTTAGAGCAAATAGTGTAACTTTACTTTTTTCGGGCACGCTCTCTGAAAAAGAAAGTCCAGGTTCAATCCGAAGAAATGGATCCCATAATTGTCGAGGTTTTGAAGTTCTCATCATCTACGGGTGGACGAGTTATCAGCCCTGTTTAAATGCTGACTTTGCAACCCTTCTTTATTCTGCTAAGCTTATAAATATGGATCAAATTCATTGTTTATCCAGAGGTAACTCATGTTATGTAACTCATAATTTTGAGATTATTGTATATTTCTGCTTTAATTCAATCGATACTTTTGTAAACTTCTAAAAATAAAAGAAATTCCTGCAAATTCAAATGTTCCTATACCTAAATATAAAATCGTAGAGGTCCACAAGAAGTCGGAAATCAAATAAAAAAAGTTTCATTCAAATATAGTTGTGTCTTCAACTTCTCCATCATGGAAGTCCCTTCGAGTTATTCCAAAGAAATCTGATGAGTCGCAAGAAAAGAAATAACGTATTGTTATTGATTATAGGAAAATAAATGACATAATTATCAATTCGTATCCTTTACCTAACATCGTACAAATATTGGACTAGTTACGACATTTAAATATTTAAAATATTTTACAGCCATAGATTAACTTCAGGGTTTCCCCACATAACGAATCCTCAAGATGCACTACTTCTCAGTTCAGAGCGAACAGTCGAGCTGAGCAGACGTGTTTGTTTGTGAGGTGAAGTGATTGCAACGAGCAAAATCTACCTGCCTTTATTAAGCAATGTGTCAGAGCCAACTTCGACCACGTTTTTATTTGAACGCTCGTTATTTAATCATATTAAATATCAACAAAATATTTAAAGAATTCAAATGTAATCGCGCTAAAATAAATCTAGGAGCTTATATTATTATTTATTACGACGCGAGCTACGCTCCTCAATATATGCAACCTACAAAATGTGTGCACAGCGAACAGTTAGATGTGTCCTTTGTTTTTATTGGCCAATCAGGCTCGTGACCCAGCACACGAATATATGGGTTTATGTGGCTGCAACAGCGACAGCCACTACCACTGCTGCAGTAAATGCAGTAACGTTTCGTATGTGGTATGTGGTGGTCTATTTTTGCGAGCGGCACGTGTGAATATTCGTTTAGGAGTTTAGGCGTCTGCCGATATTATAGTTATTGAAATGAATAGCGTTTCGTTTTTACAAAAAACTTTATTTGGTTATCTGCCTTATGATGAGGATAAACTAAAAATGAAAGAATTAGGTGGGCCAACACCACAATTAAATATTGAAGTTAGTGGAACAAGCCGACGTAAAAGTTATAAAAGACAATTTAACAATAATGTATACAAAAAAGCAGAGTGGGTGTGCGGGAGTGATATAAAAAATACTGTTTTGTTTTCGGTGCTTACTTTTCGGTGGGGATAAAGCATGGACAATATACGGTGTGATAGATTTAAGTCATTAGGTAAAATAAACATAAGAAGTCAGTTAGATTCTGCATATTGGGATAATATACGGAAACACAATGAACAGGTAACGAAAAATCGTTAGGTATTATCTAAAATCATAGACTGCATAAAATTTTGTGGAGCTTTCGAATTAGCGCTTCGCGGACACGACGAGACAGAAAATTTGGACAACCCTGATGTGTTTCGTGGACTCATAAATTTTAGTGCAGATCTTGACGACATATTAAAAGAACATCTAGCCACATGGGCATGACCGGGATTTTCTGTGATTGTAACCGGGAATTAGCTGTATCATCCCGGATTTCAGATTTGCACGTATAACTCCCAGAATATAATATATGTACGATTTTTTTGTTTATAAACAACATTCAATAATTTGATAAAGTATATTTAGTTTATTCCAATTTATTTATACCGTTAGTAGGTAATTCGTACAGATATTTCAAAAAGGTATCAATTTCAAAAATCGTTCTTGTGAAAATATGTATTTTTGTATAAATGGATTGTTCCTTGAAATTCAGAAGTGCCAGGAAAATGCGTGACCTTGAAAATTTTAAAATTTTTCACCTGCGGCGCCATTTAGAGACTCTCCGGGCACTTAATAATATCCCGGAATTCAATTCAACAAATGTAACAACCCTAAGCAGAACACATTCAATCAATGTTCACGTACAGCCACTGCAAATGAGTTCATTTACTACGAAGCTTTTGCAGTCATCACTAAAGATGCTGACAGTGAAGAACAGTTTGAAAGCATTGAATGCCAACAATTACAGAGAACCACAATTGTTTGAGGTATGGTTGTGTTAGTAGCAGCCTTAGAACCAACAGAGACCAAAACGCACATCGGGGTGGGCCTAAAGGAAAGAACGCGTTCCCGTCGCATAGCGGACCGTGCTAGTGTATACTCATCATTGCTAGATCATCGAGGTGAAAAATTTCCAATCTAATATTTTTAGCTTAAGAATATTTTTGTACTCTTCGAATCTCTACACTTGCTTCTATCCTTTACCTTTTCATTCAGTTCAATAGAAATAATTTCCATTTTGTTTGAAAAATAAATTTTTTCCGAAACAAAAAATAAGGGTAGCAACCCCCAAACACGGAATCACTTGTGAAACATTTGTTTTTTATAAGAAGTAATTTCCACTTTGCTTCTTTCGAAAATACCCTTTAGAACCCCAGATATTTAGAAAAAACTGTTTTTGGGGGCGAATTTGGAGTGTATTTCACCCCTAAATATGTTTTTCCGCCGATAAAAACACCTCTTCCATAGAATTCATTTTCAATACTAAAACAATACTGCAACTATTTAAAGGAGAGTGCAATTGTCAAATGTTACTGATTTTGTAATAAAAGACCGTAATCAGCTCAGCCCTGAACTGTCCGCGATGCGACGGGACCACGACCGCCTAATGCGTTCTCCCTTAAGGGTTCTGATAGCGAGTTTGTCTTCACAGATTCCAGCCTGAGAACTACAAGGGTAGGTCCAAGATTCATGGCTAACAAGGAGAAGGTAAGGTAGTCGGATTTTTGTAATTTTTGATATTTATGGTACGTGTAGTTTGGACCTTGAATAAGAATTTTCCGAAGTAGTTCGACGCAACGTTCATAAATTACCGAGATAATCGATTTTGAAGTTTTACCCGACAGCTAAATTCACTAGATGTGACACATTC